>NW_010144987.1:12333-23458 GCF_000699245.1 Pterocles gutturalis
TACTAAGGATGAAACATACGTTCCCGTGAAAATAAAATCAAAAGAGAATTCTTGGGTGACCAGTTCTTTGCAGCAAGATAAACTTCGTCTCTCCTGACATTCAATTTTTCTTAAAAATCAAAATGGGTTTCAACAGGCTGGAAATAGTACTTTGGAACTATCCATGTCATCTGCTAACCTACAGCATCCCAAGTGTTACGTGTTATGAAGTCAATTGGTCCTCCTGGCAATTGTAATTCTTATTCCTCCTTCAAGGACTCTGCTGTTTGGCAAGAAAACAGGCCCAACAATCCCGCTTTAGTATTGTCTTGATTCTACTTTGAATCTCTCTCCTGCGTGTGTGTAAGAAATAACATGGGATACACTTGTACACAGATTTATCTTCTTTTTTACATCTCTAGCAAAGGGATGACTGAAAAAGCATATTATGCTCTTTTCCTTCAAGATACTTAAGTATCAGAACATCTAATGTTAAGATACGTTCAGTGAATTCTGCTGATTCACCCTCAAGATTCTGGGCTTATCGTTTCAACACATCAGTTACTGTGATGAAATGCTCACCACACTGACAGTCAGAAGCTACCAAAACAAGCCCAAGGCAACTCTTTTGGCTTTTTTAAACCTGAGATATTAAAGAAAAGTCTCTGACAAATTTAGAAATATCTTTTTCATCTACATGTAGTTAAAAAGCTTTGCACCTACCACAAACTTCTGTTCACCTGTGGTTTTACTCCACACTGCTAGGTAAGTCCTGCTCGTACGGCTTTCTTCATATGCTTATTCACAGGCCAGCTTTCAAAAAGAGGAGTCAACACAAGCCTTTCCACTGACTTTAACCTCACCTAAAGTGATGACAGGAATAACTGCAGCACGGCAGAACTTCATCCAAAGGCTGCACAATCCTGTACTTCTCTCTCTCCAGACTTTCAACAACCATCACTGTCACATTTCCACATCTAGTTCTATTTTCCTAAAAAGCAGTGAAATACTTCATGCAATTCCTCAACTTAAGAGGAAAAACCACAGACAAAAATCACATTCACAGTAATTGTGACTTTTAATATCAAGGAGAACAATCATCTTATCAGTCTACCACTATCCATTTAGCAACCAAATGCTGCTGGCCCTTAGCTGTCACCAAAGCAATGTCAAAAGGAAGCAGGCAAAAAAATCATTCCAATCTCCAGAAATATAATCACAGTTCATGATATAACAGTTCGAGTACTACTCATTTATAGCTCTTCTTTTGAAGCATTAGATATAGCCTAGCACACAGCAAGGATGTCTCACAGACTTTCATTATATTAATTTATTGCAGCAAGCAGGTTTAATTTCCTGCCCTCAGTACAGTAATAAGATTGGCAACACTTGTATTAATTCTACTTTCTCTCTTATTGTTGAATCTCAGACAGCCTGTGTATTGAAATACTGAGCTTACTTGTACAGCTACAATATAACCTATATGTTACCACACTGCATACCTTCTTACGCTTGACCTATCCTTTTGAAACAGATTTAGAATTTCCCACAAATAAGTTCATGCCCTACCTGGAGCTTTGTACAAAAGTCTGTGTACTGCTTGGAAGAAAGGGGAGTAGGGGGTGTGGTGTGTGTGAATTTAGCCCACGACTATATATTTTCCCCCAAGAAGCACATATTACCTTACAATGAAATTTGAAATACAAAAATTCTCTCTGATAAACGTTAACTTTTCACCAAATACCCTGGCAGTGCAATGGCAGCCCCCAGGCACCTGCATTGGATTATTCTCCACTCTCTCTGCCTCAGACAGGGGTTACACTTTTTTGAAACTGAAAGGCAATTTCATGTTAGCTTTGTGCAATTAAAAAAAATTAATAATAATTTAAAAATAAAATTAAAAAATTATTTCTCTTCTCAGTGACCTTCCAGGAAAGTTTTCAATCCCACAGTACCTTTGGTTCATGTTAAATTTATCAGAATTACCATTTAGGCAAACTGAGAACTTAAAGGTACTTACAGTTAGAAACAGTCATAAGGCTAAAACTAAGCATTACAAATTATTCAAGAAAGCTTTCAAACCTACTACCTTTGCAAGACAATTTGCTAAATTTCTTGATAATCTGAAAAACAAAACCAAATAAACCTCACAATGATTGACCAAAAATTTGACCAAAATAACTAACATGTTAGTTATATGGTGCCTTATATCTATGTAACATATAATTAAATGATTATCAAGTGATGCATGGCAGCCTTTGTAACTGGAATTAATTCAGTGCTTTTACTTTAATATGATATGACAATAGATATACAGATGAATAGACCTATTTGTGTAGTTGAGTGCCTTTTCTACTTGATCTTAAATGAGACAAGCTGCCCCCTAAATTAATAAATACTACCATGTATGGGCACACATAAAATGAATAATCTGATTCTTCCCCCATTCGGTTAATCTGAGATTTTTTTCCACGTGATAAAGCACAGGCACCTATAGGAACTTCGGACTGACATAAACATCATGCTGTCATTTACCCAGCTGCTAGATAAGGACTAACAGGAGGAACCAGGAGGAATTCCTACATCCTTGTCTCACTCTGAATAATATATCACCCACTATCACAAATAAATCAAGGAAAAACAAATATTTTAGAAGTGTCTCATTTTGTTAGTCACTGGTGGATTTCCAGTGATGCATCTCAGGCTTGGTACAGGTGAAAGTCAGCCTTCGCGGGAACAGGCACAGTGCTGTTGAAACTACAAAAGTCACGTCAGGTCTGGATATGATCCCAAGAGTTTATCTGACAAGCTGTATTATACAGAGGTAGAAAACACAGGAACTAATCTTTTACCAATAAGCAAAAGAAATTAAGCCTATTTCTTACTACACTGCACCCAATGTATAAAAGGCAACAATATATAACCCAAACAGAAAACATTAATTGAGTGTTGCATTAAAGCAGCACTCTGAGGATGACACTGTGTTTGACGAGGACAGATAGTACTCTCGCACCCAACTCTCAGCTGGGTTTGTGTCGTGTAAGAAAACAAGTGCAGACCATTCTTCTTTTCAAGGATTCCGGTAAAGAATATCTATGACTTTGATCAACATAATGTTTCTTTTGCAAAGCCCAAAGCATAGTTTCCAAACCCAGATTTAATTAGTTTACTTACCAACACAGTCTGAACTTTAAGTGTGCAGACTCCCTGACCCACAGGATTTCTTGTACTGACAAGTTTAACGAAGAATACTTTGCCCTTTAAAAGACCAAGGCCTTAAATCAGCAAATGCTGCTTTTGTACTTAAAATGAGGAACACACAGGAAAGCTTACAGAAGACAAGAGCATCACTTGCACAATGCACTAAAAAGACCGCAACCAAACCTATCTACTACCAGAGTAGCACAAGTTGTCCCTGGCCCGATGGATCATTCTGATTATGCTTACATGCACATCTCTAAGCTTTTAAGCAGCTCTACAATGCTGAAAGAGCAAGGTAGCAAAAGCCATCTGGATCTTCCACTGAAAATCCTTCTTACATCCCTCTGTACTGCTGGACTCAACTTCTGTTGCCACACTGCTGAATCTGTCCAATTTCGCCACTGAATCTTCAGTCAAATCCCAACAGATTAAAGCAGGTGCAATGGATTTTGCACTTTGAAGATAGATTGCTGATAAACTAATTTTTAAGAATTAGAACAAATTACAAAAAGAGGATAATAGCAAAACTGAGAATCCAAATAATTGGATTATCTCCGTTCTTGTCTGCAAATAGTCTAAACAATGTTTATAAAAGGCAGCAAAAGATCATCTCTGCCCCACATAACTGACAGAGAAACTACCAGGGTAAAGTTTTTAAGCTCATGTTAGACTTCTGGTCAGTCTTCCAATGTGATTGCTTTTTCAACAGCAATAATTATCAAAGGACTCATAGTAATGACTTTCACAAATCATTAAGATTGAGTAAAAAGCATATAGAAAACATTTTACATTCTCTTTTTTAAATAGGAAAGCTCAGATTTCGTAGCAGAGTTCATCAACTATTTGATGCCATGGCAGCAACTGTTTGAAAAATTAAATATTTAATAATGAAAGACTTCAGCCTTCTAATATGCAGGGGAAGAGCCCTGCTTTAGGGAAAGCTTTGATAGAAGAGCAGAGGGTGTATAAAAAGAAATTTACATTTCTACACTATTAACTGCTGGGATTGCTAAAGAAGCTACAGTCTGAACTTCTCCACTCTCAATCACAAGACAAGGCTTGAGTAGGCACCTTCAAATGCTCAAGACACCAAAAGCCCTGGTGCTTGGAGCTCAGAGATCCTAAGGAAGTAAAAATCCTGAGCACCCACCATGGGTTGGTCAGGATCAGCACTTCCCCCATGGCAGCTACACCATGGCTGTAATACTGTAATAAATGTCCTGTTTTACATCCAATTGTAGAACAAGGGGGGTAGGATATCACCCTGATAACTGTGACTGACTAAAAAACTGCATAGTCATTAACAAAACCCTTCAATTATTATATTTATCACCCACAAAAGAAAGTGATATATATGTGGCCATAACCTACATCATTTCCTAACATTTCAAGTTGGGAAATGCTAGAGCTCTGGTTGCTCCAATGATCTAATTCTGCTCTCTCCCACCTCTGTTTTCTGGAAGCAGGGATACTGTTAAAGAACAGTGCAAATTCACCATAATCCAACTCTGGGTAACTGGACTGTGACATTTGTCCTTCACTTTGACATCTTCCTTTCTTCAGAGTCCTTCACTTTACAACCTATGCACTCCTTAATATAACTCTGATGCCGTCTAATGTCATAACCCTCAAAAACTACAAATTCTCTTCTGAGCATCTTTATCATATGTGCTCACTAGGGTGCAACTCAAACCCTCAGCATCAAACACAGCCTGCTTCCGTTACAGCCACAGCACTACCTTCACGTCTGAGTGTCATTTCCCTAGAGATGGCAATCAGCTTCTGAGCCCCATTTCAGGAGCAAGGTTAAATGAGATCCTGTCCAGTTTGTCCTTCTCTTTCCTTTCCCCTTCCAGCAATTCTACACTTGCCAGTCCTCTTGTAAACCCTCTGGGGAAGAGAGCTCTCTGCCTCCGTGCTCCAGTCCCCAAGCATGACTGGTGGAGCTGCTCTCCCCTTTCCTGGAGACTGAAGATACTTCATCCCCTGTAGTGCTTTACAAGGTATATGGGTCGTCAAGAGCTCTGTACTTGGTTTAGTGTTTACAGTGAAGCAGGGAGGAAGCCTGACATGCTTCCCCTACTATTAAAAGCTGCAGAGGCAGCTCCTACAGCATCTTCAATGAGGGCATGAGCCCAGCCCTGGGGTGATCAATGAAGGCAGCGCCCCAGGGAGAGGAAGGCCATAGCAATTTTTTGCCTGCCTTCAAACCTGGACTGAGAGTCTCCATGTCAAATATCAATCTTATTGAAAGCAGACAGTGGAAGAGTAGAACTTCTTGAAAGTAAAGTTGCAAGATTTCCTTCAGATCAGAACATGATGGGCCAAAAGGGATTGCTGCTTGCTTCCCCTGGAATAAATTTCTAAGTCCCAGCTCATATTTCCATGACACCGCTTAAAAAAAAACAAACCTGCTTCTAAAAGCCTGTGAACTCAGTGGGAACATGCAAGTGTATAAGTCAGTCACCTGCACAAACAAAATCAGTATCAAACCCTAAATGATTTCATTAGCTACATCAGCATCTCCAACATGACAATACAGCAAGTCATTTTGTTTTCACAAGCAGCAAGGTTACAGCACACATCACCACATGCATGTGCATTTCTATAGCCCAACAGACAAAAGTCTAAAACAGGCAAGCAGTCATTTATTCTAAGTAGCAAGAGGTGCTTCAGGGGTTGGTTTAATACAACCTGCCCATATTCCTAGAGGACAAGCTAGGATATTTTCTGGCAGCTTGTCTTTCAAACTCTGCCCAATTCCATCCTTATGCGCACTCAAGCTGCTGGCTCCTGGATAACAGAGCTGCTGGGAAACAACAGGGCAGCGCAAGACCCCGTCATCAGTCTGGCACCAGTCCTACACCTTAGAGCATGTCCTAGAGGGGCAGGCAATGTGAACAATGCTCATTGCATACCCACATCTTGGCAACTTATTTTACTTCAGGAGGACCATGTTAATTAGAAACTCTGCTTTCCCATCGCTGTGTAAGAAGAGTAGTTTTAGATCTGCATCCTTCCCCAAGAAAAATGTTTTCGCTCATTTCTAAAGAAGTCTATTTAACAGGCCAATTAGCCTCCAGCTAACCATCTCTGGATAACAGTCTAGCAATGTAGACAAAAGTATACAGAAGTATTCTGGTTATTCTCCTCTAACTTTTCCAGCTAAGCCAAACATTTTCAGTTTCCCTCCATTGAAAACAGATGAATGCATTGCTATTTTACATTTTTTAATGCATGCTCATGACTTAAGCTTCACATGGCTCAGGCAGAAGAAACACCATCACTTGGAAAGTGTGTTCGCTAGACTGAACACAAAACATGAGATGTAACTGGTTACCACGTGAGTATTCTGAACACCGTATTATAGGATTCTGTCTGTACTGACTGTCAGTGATATCCCAAGTTCAGCTTAAAACCAAAATTACTATTTTGACCCTTTCAAAATATTTGGGAAGTGTTTTGATAAACTATTTAATTTTTACGCAATTATCACTATTATATTTCTTACTAGTCTTTTTCACTTTCTAACTACTTACTGTTCATTTTTCTTATTTGGTTAATTTCTTGACCTACATCTGCTAAAAGTTTACAATGACAAAAACATGATAACCCCATGCAGTAACCATAAACTTGGCTAAATACATTAGGAATGTTTTTACAGGAGAAAATTATACAGCTCTGCAGAAAATTTTACAAGCAAAGATATTTAGACAAGTGCTACATCAGAAGTAGCACCATCTGTTCCCATACTTCAGCATGAAAGACAAAATGCCTGTAAAATGAAATGATTTTTTTTCCAAAAGCTACTGCCCTGAGAACTTAAAAATATGCACTTATTTCAAGTACCAAATAATCAGACCAATCTAATTAGGAAGGAGATAATTAAAAGACTAACAGGTTGATAAATCATGCCCAGGACACACAACCTGGTGTTTGCTCTAGTTTATAAGATTAAAATAGTAACTACCCGTGTCTCTTTAATCTCTGCACAGGTCTGAAACATTAACTTGCACTCAAACCACATTTCATCATAAGAAGCGCCATTAAAAACTCACTGCTTGGCATGGCAGGAAGCTGCTGTAATTGCAGTTACTTTCTACTCATAACAAGAATTGTTACTGTAGTCCTGTCATCACATATCACTGCCTGGAAATGTTTAGGCTGTCATTTTTGAACGTCAAAGCCCAATTCCCTGCTGAGTGTACATTACTGTGGAGCTTTACAATCCTGGACTGAATTCTGCTCCGTGCCATTCATAAACATTCTTAGAAATTACTTTGCTACAGTTACTTTGTACAGGAAACCTCCAGCTTTTGGCGGACAGTGAGAACCTTTACCCAGTCTTCCCTCAAACACAGCCACTGCTTCACTTGACGTTAAGTAAACGTTCCAGGCTGCAGTCCTCGATAGATAGCTGAAGCGAGTACCCACCTGCTAGAAATGAGGCTATCGGCATTCAGCCAAAAAACCTCAAAATACACTAGTTCACCAAGTTCCCATCTTCCACATCCGCCAAGTCACACAGATTATTATGGAGATTTATATCCGCTAAGCACCACTTCCCCTCTTCCCTGGCATATTCACAAGATGCCATACTATTGATCAATACTAAGGGCTAAAGGACCATCTTGCCAAAATACTCTGTTCTCATTCTTTTAGCATACAAGAGCTTTCATTTTCAAATTTTATTTGGATGAAAGATGAATACTCCTTTTGATTGTACCAGTTAGCAACGTGAAACCCTGAGCTGATAGACTGGAAAAATCCTGATTGAAGAATTGGATGCCTCCAATTCTTAGCAGCATCTTGATTTCCCAGATGAAGACAACTACAGCTACACAACTATTCTGCAGTATCAAAAACAGGCTATAAGAAACAAAACAGAAAAATACAGCTTCCTCTAGTAAAGCTATCACAGCATTTCACTTTTACTCAAAGTTTGGATTCATTGTAAATCACTTTATGTGCAATGACACTTTTAAACACCCGTGTAAATGCAAAAGGTACATAAACAACTTCTAATATGCCCGCTGCACACACACACAAATAATTAAAAATAGCTTTGTTCCATCCTGGTCTGATTAGCACAGTTCAGGAAATTCAGGAAGGAAGGAAACATTGCCTTAGAAGTTGATTTTGAAAGGAAACACATTGAAACTGTTTGTATCAAGCTAATTGTTCATAAAGGTGTTTTCTAGACACGTGAGTAACCTCAGCTCCAGTTTTTACACCAGACTCAAAACAGACTAATCTAAGAAAAAAGCTGTTAGAAAAGCGGTATGATGCAATGGAATAATCAGACAAAACTCAGGAAACATGGATTTAAGGTTTCGTTGGTGGCTGATTAATCCTGTCTTGTCATTTGTTTAGCCCATTGTTCTCCATGCACAACATTTGCTTCCTTGGTGAATTGTTTGGAGAGCTACTGATAAAATGTTCTAAATAATAACCGGGCACTACTAGCAAGTGTAAGAGTTCACTAGCGCATCCATAGCTCGCTACTAAGCACATCAAGGTCTGAACTTCACAAAGCCATTTTTTTTAACTTTGTGCAACTGATATCTTGGCTGCATTCCCACATGTCCATGCATTGATGCTATCCTGGGTCAGCACATGAGAGACCTCCAGGGCTAGAACTGCCATGAACTAATAAACCTCCAGCTGAAAAGCCAAGGTTCCCCAGTCAGAGCTGCTTTAGCTCCCAACAGTCAAGCAAGGCTGGTCCACAAGCTACTGCAGGCTCAAACTCCGCAGTTAGAAGCTGGAGCAAGGAGAGGACTTTCTGATGGCTTTTCAGAGCAACCAAGTGAGCAAAGAAAAACAGTGATGTCCTTCCCTCCTCCAGAACCCCTGGCTGCTACCAGTCCTCACCTCTGAGATCACAGACTTGCTTTGGACCTTTCAGAAGCTCACAGGACTCACGGAAACACAGAAGCAAGCTTATGCAGCGCAAACCAGAGCAAGAATTTTTGGCCCAGCAGATTGGACAGACATACTGCAATGGCAATTTCCAGAAGATGCATAAATGTCATTAGTCTGATGACCAACATGTTACAGATTTTCAGTCTTTCCCTCTGCCAGATGTTCACGAATTCATCAAAATTTAAACACACCACAGACACACAAAATAGATACCACTACACATTTATTTTGGTGGCATTCAGATTGGATATATATTGGGTTTGGGTTTTTCAGAGTTCGTCTTTGTGTTTTTGAGGGTTAAGTTTTCTGCATAATACGCAATCAAAAACAAGCGTTCACAAAACCAGGTAACAGGATACCAGATCTGATGACCCCAGTGCAGTGATGCTATACCAGAGGGTGAAAGGACCCACCTGACCAGTGATAAGCACACCTTGGTTTTGAGGAGAGCAGAGGATACTCAGATCTCAGAGTGCTCCCCACCCTATGCCAACAGACATTAGCAATGAAACGACACCAAGCCTTATCTGACCAGCTGTCCCTAAAATCTCACATCTCCACACAGTCAGCCTCTAGCCCAGCTGGTTGGTCTGCAGCTACCAGGCCACATCTTGCGTGGCGTGGAGGCCAGGCACTGATGCAGCTGAAAGCAAACAGGCCCACAGCTGAAGCTTAGTCAGCACCATGCCAAGCCAAGATCTACAATCTCATCCATCCCTGGACCACCTCCCCCCACTCACCCCCCCTACCTCCCCCAGATCTGCAGCTGGCTTGAGCCCTGAACTACAAACACATTTGGATTGTTAAAGAGACGATGTTTACATGCAGAAGAGAACTGGGACTGCAATCCATAGGTCAAAGAGCTACTTCTGATTTACACCGTGAAAACAGGGAAATTATGTTTTTTGAAATACCTTTCTTTACTTATACAATAAATGTCTCTGGATGTGGCTAAAACTGAGAATGTTCTCAGCTTTATCCTCTTCAGACTCCTGGTCAGACTTCTGGAGCCATGAAGAAACTGTCTCTCAAAGAACCCTTCCCACTGTATTTCACCAGATATAACAGAACACAAATTTAGTATTTAGTAAGCACCATATCAGCAGTCACACTAGCTAAACGAGTAAACCAACTGGCTGGTTTATTCATCATCTAACTAGCACAACTGTTCACGCTCCTGAGGCACCCAAATACTACACTGATGGGTAAAACTACAGACCAGCGAGGCTCAGCATTTGGAATTAAGATGCTCCTGGTTCCCTGGGAAACAGCATTTCCTAATAACACAATACAAATATTATCTGGATTTTTCTCACTCAGAGCAGTGAAAATCTCCTAATCATTTTCATCTTCTGTTACAGATCCTTTCCCATGAGTTTCAAGAGCCTCTTGCTTCCCGTGCATCATAATGTATTTCTGAGCAGCACTGCAAGAACAAATCAACTAAAATCTAACAAAATTTGGGGGGTATTAAAAGGACTTAATTAAAAATGTTAAATTTGAAAGCAAGCATCACCTAACTGCATCTTCGCAGTCAAGACCCTGTTTCTCCTGTAACAAAGACAACGAATATCCAAAAGTCTCACATTAGGTTTAAGTGACATGTAGAATTGATGTTTAACATCAATTTACTGAAAAATACATCTGCTAAGTGCACCTCTACCAAACACAGAGCAAACAGAGCCAAGGTTTGCTACGTTTAAATTACCAATCTTTTCATATTGATAAATTCAACACATAATTTGCTCTCAAAGCAAACAGAGATTAACTTCTCATTCAAACATTTTTCACTAATCCTCCAAATATCCATTCTCCAAACTGATATGAGAATCAACTCTGTCAAATTTTGTTAGTTAAAAATAAAATAATATTAAAAAAATAAAAACATCATCAAACAACAGAGGTGAAATAGAATATGTTGCCCAGGAAACTGACTCTTGGCTTCATTGCCTGAAGCACTTATTTCCAGGTGGCAGTTAATAGAATCACAATATGGCCTGGGTTGAAAAGGACCTTAAAG
>NW_010144988.1:0-28815 GCF_000699245.1 Pterocles gutturalis
AGGAAGAGGGGGAGGAAGCCGAGGGCGGTCGGGGGTCTTCATCTACCTTTGCAGGCACAAACATCCCCAGCTTTTGCCCGGGTAGTCTTTGGGAAAGTTTAACTTTAGCTTCGCTGATTTCCAGCTTGCCACTTACACCGTGACTGTGTCGGACTGGAAATAGTGCGGGAACGGGGCGGGGGGGGGAAGAAAAAAAAAAAAAAATTAAAATGCCATGAGAACAACTTTTATAATGTTATTTCAACACTTCTGGTTGTAGTGGTTGCTGGAGTTATATCAAGGCTTTCATTTAGGAGCAGGGTTTTCCAACTTTTCGGTTCATTTACATCCACTGAACAAGAGTGGTCCCCAATCCACAGCTTAATTTAAAACTCAGTGGACTTGTTCCAAACTCCAGGCGATTTCTGTGTAATTCCCAATCCCCAGAGTAAGTCTCTGCCTTGATTTGAAAGACTGAGGTCATTGACTGCTTGGGTCTCTGCTGGGGGTGCAGCTTGCAGCTCCTGCTCCAGTTTTGCACAGAAATCCAGTTCAGATTCTTCTCCGGTTTCCCGAGGAATGAGCTAAAAAAGTAATTTGTCTGGCACCGTACACATTGCATCATCTAACACCTACCATCTGTGACAATGAAAAGTACTGTGCTGCTAGTCACAGCGTGGGCAATTGCACCCACCTGGAGTCTTTCTTGGTAAAGTAAACTACTCCCTTCCATCCACACCTTGGCATCTTCTTTTCATCACACAGTTATGTGTTTAGTCCTGGCATGGCTGTTCGGGATTTGCACCACAGGCAGATTTAATGAAAGTGACATAATATAAAACAACAACTTTGATTTGCAGTGTAAAGTGGTGGCTTGAGTTGGAGAGAATAGTCTTACTAGCAGCTGGATGAGTGGAAATGAGCACTCAGTAGCAAACTTCATATTTGCATTTCAGGCTATGCAAAGTTGAGTGGATCCTTGATAGCTAGCTTGCACCTTCCTGAGGGCTTAATTAAATCCTGGCATCACAGTGCTAAGCACTACAAAACATTTAGAGAAAGACACATTCCATCAAAAAACACCTGGTAGTAGTTGACACTTCAAGCCCTTAAGAGTCTCCCCATACAACCACAATAGTACATTTCAGATGGTCAGTCATGTCTGAGTAATAAAGAAAAAGTAGGAAAGCGGACAAAGGCTGATCTGTAAATTCACTTTGATTGAAACCAAAACAGATTGCAAAGTGTATCAAGAGATTTCTTCCCTTCATTTCAGAAATCTGAATCTTAGCTAAAATACTGAAAACTTAACATTTTCAGCTTTTCAGAAAACAATGGAAACTTTCTGCAGAAAGCAGCTGCTTTTCACAAAGATATGCCTGACGTTAGAAGCCTCATTTGTCCACTAAATTTTAGAAGCAATGCCAAATTTGCTCACAGCTTTTCTCCACACCTAGTTTTCCATAGCTCAGAAATTAATTTCCTGAAACTGAGTTTACATGCACAGAAGCCAGTTTTGTATGATATGTTTTTTTGTATGTTATGTTTTGATTCAGAAAGTCTAAAATAAAACTGCAGAGGAGATTTAACACAGCTGCTCAGAGCACAGATTATGGTCTGAAGCACCTGTGATTGAAAAAGAAAGTATCTCATTTTTCGATTGACAAAAACTAAATGGTAATATTATTTCTGTCTCAACAGCACCTTGAGGCGCAACTGAGGTTTCCATTTAAATAAGCACTGTACAAATATAGAAAGATATTCTTTGCCCCAAACTTCCCACTGTGTTTGATACCTTTGGTATTAATGGAGTATAACACTTGAATTTCTTGACTGAACCTTTGCTATTGAGATAGAACTTGTAAAGTCATAGAAGGAGGTGAGACGGTGAATACAGCAATCTTGGGAGGACCAAGGTAACTTCTTTTTCCCAGAAGAGGTAGTGAACTATATGTTAATCTCAGCCTCAAAGGTGCCTATTGTGCTGGTTCCCAGTGGGAAAGAACAGGACAGCATGGAGAAAGGGGATGGATGGAAGATATAAGCTATGACCACTTACTTGCCACAGGGGTATTTTCCTTATTAAAAGAACTGTGAAGTTGGAGACACTTATTTCAAGAGCTTTTCTGCTGTGTCATCTCTCCTGACTTTGTTTTCCAGCCAATGCTTTATTTCCTACATGGTGCCTGGAACTACAGCCTAATCTAGATTTCTTGTGACATACAGACAAATCCATAGTGAAAAAATAGTTTTGGACTATTACTTTTCTAGTCTAGACATACAGCTAACCTAGAAATGAGAATTTGCTTACAGGTTGCCAGTGATACTTATCTTTAAAATCCTCCACATTTATTTACAGCTGCTGATTTCACTATGATCAAAAAAGAGAGGTGAGGAACGGACTGGCAGCTAGAGAAGTCCGGTTTCTACTTTCATGTATCCTCTTTGCTACCCAGACCAAAAACTGGCAACCTAATGAAAGAGAGAGAGGGGGCTGAATCTTCTGTTAAAAAGGAAAAGTGAGGGTTAGGGCTATAGGAAGTTATAAAGGACATCTGATTGATGCCACATGCAAATGCTCTCATAAACAGTCCAAAGTATTAGATCCTGATTAGAATCCTAAAGCAATCAGTAAATGTTCAAGGGGATTTTGGGGAAAGAAGCTCCCACCATTAGACATGGTTTGTGCCAAAATGTAGGAAGCCGTCTATAATAAATTTCCTGTCACTGAGGTTTTTTTTCCTTTGAAAAGAACAAAATTTTCCCCTTGAAGCAGGGTTTTTCAGTACTTTTAGGCTGTCATTTCACAAGCCACCTAAAGGAGATAGTTACTTGGATCTCATCAGCTTCTGACAGGAGTTTGCATTATTTTCCCAAAGATGCCCTTGAAAAACTCTGACTCTAAAGCTCAGAATACAAAATCAGAGGACAAGACTTTATGCAATTTGCTCCCAAGAAGCGCTTCACTGTTTTCGGTCCCACTGCCGAGTGGAATGAGGCTGTACTATTCAAAAAGCAAACACCACCCCTTATGCACCACTTACAAGGCTGGCTTGGGCTGAGCTTGCTGTGTTTGTTTCAGGTACACTGTAAATATCAATTTCTTTCTTTTGCGCTCCCTACACACCAGCAACAGCAGCTCCCAGAAGATGTAACATGATTCCAGGAAAGCAAAGAGGAGAACTTGACAATAGTTTAAAGGTTTTTTCACCTTTTGCTCCATTGTTGTTCCCGAGCTACTGAGCTGCCAAACCCTGGCAGCTGAGCGCCCAGCATTCCCACTTCTGCACTAAGATCAGATTTCCATTACTGATACTGAATTATTTATTGAATGCATCGAAGATTGAAATCAACGGCTTCTGAGCTGTGTACCTTCTCACTCTGTCTTTCATTTCAAGTCCGTACAATGGCAGGCGTATTGTCACAGAGACTATCAGTCTTACAATTAGAGTAGAAAAATCCATGGCATTCAAAAATTCATATCTCACTCTCTATAGTATTAAAGTAATCCAGTATATAAAAAATCAGATTTCCCAGATGTATGCAGAAGAAGGCAAACAGAGATCATGAACCCAGAAAAGTTATTCTTTCATGCACATATGCCAAAAAACTTAAGAAATTTGAAAACAGTCAGTGTCCCAGAACTTGGTCTTAAGCTTCAATCACCACACTGTGAATACATGTTGTAACTTTACACATTTGACTGATTCTATTTTCCACAAGGGGATTAAAGCTCTTGCGCTCAAAATTATTCATGTGCATACATCTGCATGTTGCAGTTTGAAATCCACAAATATAATGCAACACAGCAGGCCTTTCCAGATCCCCAGCATTTAAAAGAGTATCGTTCGTGTGTTTGCTTCCCTCACTATTTTCTTCTTTTGTGCTGGCAATCCTGGGAATGGAAGTCCTACATATCCAGGATTTGAAGTCTACTACATTAAAAAAAAAAATCTTAGCTATGCTAAAAAAATTGCTGCTTTGAGCATACTATCACTTTTTTCCTACATGAACAAACATGTTCATTTCACTCTAGTTTTACAGTTTGGGGTAAAGTACAAACCAAAACAAAATGGCATTTTATTTTGAAGGGCTGAGTAGCAGCTACCATTTTTGTTCCGTTTTCTGGGGTTTTTTGTCACTACGTGTTTCTGTGTAAAAATCAAAGCAAAATGCAGAAACAAAATGTTCTTCCATTGCAACAGAGCCAATAAAATTGAAATTTTGATCTGGTTTCAAACTTCTGGAAGAAAATTACGGAACAAATAAATGAAAATTTCCCTTTCAGTTTCTCTCAGGAAGAGCTTGACTCGCTAATACCTATTTTTTCTCAAGACACTATACCTGTATGCTTAACTGCTCTCTGAAAGGACTGGCTTTAGAAATAGAGAAGGTGGTATTTATAATCCCACCAAATAAGTCCTTGAGACTTTGTTAAGACAGTCAGCTAGTATCAGTTGTAGTACTAAACAGCTTTCCCCTAGGTGCTGAACCAAAATGGTCAATTTTATTACCAGTGACGAGGCAGTGATAAAAAATTTGAGGCACTAACTACATAGCGAGCAAGTGGTTGGAAAATGAAAAGCATCATGATCTTTTGTCTATGAGCTGAATCATAACATACAACCATTTCCCAGTTAAAAGTAAAACTGTGGTAATCACATTTTGAAATATATCATCAGTACCTCTCATTCTAATTATGTTTATATAATTAAAAGAAATATTTCCTGATATATTTCTTTAAGAATTAATTACTAGTATTGTCGGGAATGACCATTAGGATGCTCTCTGCATCCACAGTATGATGCAACCAGCACAACTCAGAGCTGAATGTATGAATAGAAAAGAAATTCCACTCGTCAAAATATTCTCTTACCTTTTAAAATGATTTGTTTGTCAATTTGTAAAGGGTTCACCTGTGTAATTATGATGATGCTAAACTTCACATTTAAAGACAGATACAAGTGGTTTTGACAAGTTTACCTTATGTGCAATCAAATGATGAGATGTTCTCCTTCGGTGCAAGTGTAGAACAGACAGATAAATCCTTGATTATGAATTTTAGTGAAACCACAGCAACGAAAGGAACACTGAGAATATAATATTGACAAGTAATTATCAAACATGTTCAGAAATGCCACTGCCAAGACTTCTTTATAGCTGGCTCTTCCAAGACTTCATTGGCTTAGCCTCAGTCCACAATTGAGCTCATCAGCTCACTATTTCAATGGTTGCAGTACAAGCTTGAATACACTCATGGAGAGTTTTGTCTTCACTTTAGCTAGTAGCACTCACTATAAAGTCAAGGCTGCACTGAGAGTGACAGTTGTTGAAGTAACAGCAACTCATCCATAAAGTAGGACATAATAAAATTCAGGCCCTAAAAATGGTCGCTCCCAAGGATGATAGGGTTGCAAAGCCCTTCAAGTGACAGCTTGCTAGTGAGATATTTTCACAGAAGAGTAAAATAAAAAGTGAAATCATGTTAAGGTTAAGTAGCATCCTTTCCTTTCTACCATATTTAGAAATAACCATGGCAAATGGGAAATTTAGGAGATAAATAATGTATAGATACAAACACACACATGCATAATGAGAAACCGACATAAAGGTCTGTTGTTAGAAACATAGGAACTGGAAGATGAACAGCTATAACCTGCGCATGTGCAATGCCTCATTAATTAATATAATGGCCATGATTTTCCCTCAATAAGAACAAAATTAGGTACATATGTTTTTAACTTACTGGCAATTCCTTGCTTGAGATTTGAGCCAGTTGCATGGCCCTCACAAAGCACAATATATCTTTGATGGAAACTCCTGTGGGACGCTGTTGGCTTCAATGTCAGGTTGGTCTAGATTTTCAAGCTCAGGAGTTTAACAAAACATGGCATCATTCGCATCATTCACAAGCGTAGACCTGGACTGGTTGTTGTTAAAAAATAAATAAACAAATGAACACACTACAACCCTTTACCATCCACGTTAAAGATTTCATTGTGATGTCAAAGAATGGGACTACTACAGGCAATCCTAGCACTTCTTGCCAAATGATATGAGTTTTTCCCCAAAGACCTAGTTCCCAGCATTATGTGATTGCATTAGACACGCAGTTTTCAACAGCAAAAAGTGAACAAGCAAACAAGGGAGAGAAAGTTCTGATTCTTCCACTCCCGCTTTTACGGGAGAAGTTCAGAATATAAATGTTAAAAGGGTGTTAAAAAATCCAAAGTTAATGAAAACATTCAGAATATGTGTTAAAATCTATAATATCAACTTATGGTATATAATATGTAAGTGTTAAAAATCTGGAGACTGTCTCATGAGGGTTTTCTTCACATTTTTTGCTCTTGGAACTGTCAATACAGTGAGAAAAGCTTAAGAAAATAGCCATACTTACATTACATGTTGTTCTCCCCTGCAGAATAAATTCTGACATCACTTGAACAACCCTAATTTCAGGTTTATTTTGACAAAACCACTATAGCTATTGCTGGTAATCATTTTGTCTATACCGTTCATTTTTAGAGTGAAATTATGGAGATTTTAAAAGGAGGTGGGACTGATTGAACTTATTTGGTTCTCCTTTGAGGAGCAAGAACAATCAGGTTAACTCTGTACAACCTACAGCTCTTTTGGTCTTTGGGCTTATTATTTCTACTGAGAAATAGATAGGAAGTGGGGTCTCATCTTGTCTTCTGAGATTTATCAGGAGCTTTGTGCCTTTTGAAAATCCCACAGTCTTTTAGTATTATATATGCAATGCGCAAAACAAAAGAACACAATCTTAGCTGAGATCTGTAGTCTGTCTTAATTTCAGTATTAATGATAATTAGTGTACACTGTTACTGATGAAATTATATAAATGGGCTTGCAGAACCTAAGATAATGGATTAACTTGTACTTAAGCAGCACTATTCTTGTTTTTCAATTTTCTTTTCAACATTACAAGAGATTGCATGTACTTCTACTCTTCAAAATTGTTTTTGCATCCCCAGGCTATTTCTTTTCCAATTATTTGGACTAAACAATAAGATATTGCAAAGTAGACCTTTCCAAACAGTTAGATTGATCTCTATCTCTCTCTCTGCATCTCCACCCTCTTCAGCATTCTTCCCACCCTCTTTAAATAACTTCTCTTTGTCCAAATGATGCTAATATAAGATCCTATTAGGACACTGTAAATAATGTGTATCTAGAAATTGCACCATCGTCAAGAAGCTGAAAGCAGCAACAACACAAGATTTGTGTTAGGAACTGCAGTTAACTGCCTAAAGGCAGTATGATATTAAATTAAATGTTTGCACTGTTGAACAAAATGCTTGTGCTCACAGTATAATTTGCCTATGAATGTTTCCTCCATCATATTTTTTCAGAAGGTAGAAAACATGAGTCGTTAGCAAGGAGTTTGTATGAGTCTGTGACCCTGCATCTCTGTTGTCTGAACTTTTTCTTTACTGACATGTTTTAGATTTTGATTAACTTTTTTTTTCTTTGTGACATCTGTTTTGTTTCAGCTGTCAGGGATAGGAAACGAGGAGCACTTTCATAGTTGGATTGCCTGCCTTTACTCTAGCATCTACAGGTACCATTCATTTTCCAGCTGAAATATTGTTTTGGAATGTTGTAAAATGATACTCCCTTTATGTCTCAAAATATTCATCCAGTGTTGGTCAAAAAACTAACACTTAATTTTGAAGCGTAGTCACAGGACCAGATTGAAAGTGTAATTCAATGCTCCTCGTATAATGGTTTTCCGCTGGTTGTTCTGATGATGAAAGAAGTGCTGGGAATTTATGAACTTGTTTAGCAAGTGTGTTTGTTGTGGGGTTTTTTTATTCATTAAATTGAAAAGTGAAGATGGGAGAAGTCCCTGCAAACCGATACACTACTTGATCTGGCCAAAAAAAAAAAAAAAAAAAGTCATCCTTCATGGAATCCTGGTTTATTAACAGGGATAACATTTTTATTCAATCCTGTATAAAGCCTCACCGCTGGATTTTTCCCCACAGCCTGTCTAATACTCAGATTCATTCTGTAAGGAATGCCCAGATTAGACTGGAGGCAGACTATAGGCAGACATGCATTCAAACTCTCCTCACTGTGGCGCCTATTCTTACCTATGATTTTCCCCAGTAACATAATAAGCCATCTGCATGAGCAAGTCAGAAAAATTACCTATCACTTAGCTAGAAGAATTGATCTAGGAAGGGCATTTAAGGCAAATTTTGCTGGGTTTACTGTTATTAAAGAAAAAAACAAAACACAAGAGGTAAATCCATTGGAATTTACATCTTCTCAGGCTGCCATAATGTGTTCAAAAAACTTCAAGATCACAGGTACTCAGATTCACTGAACATCAAGCTATTGCTCAAGATGTCACAAAACCGTTATTAATTCAAACTCTCCACTGATTACAACTTTTCAAAATTAAAATCTCACCCACTAAGATTATTGAACAGAATTTGAGAAAGGCTGACAATACCATTTTAACATTCAAGTGCTTTGTTATTTGGGACAGTTGAGAAAAGGAAAAGCATTGAATCTGGAACCACTTCAGAATACAGACCACTGTTAAGCTCAGGCTGTCTAAGAAATGAAGACAAATTAAGGAAAATGGAAAGTGATTTCCTGTTCCCTGTGTGCAGAATTACTTGACCAACATTGTGAAAACTCTAACATTCATAACTGCAAAAGCCATTAACTAAACGTCCTCCAGCTTGAGGAGGTCTTGTTTCCTACATCTCATCAATACTTTAGATGTGGGATGAGACTGAACTGCTATATTTGACCACCATTCTTATACCAAATTTTGCATTATGACCTCTGAAAAGCATTTTCTTAATTAACATATGAAGCAGATGAAATTAGTCATTTATGCTCAAGGTTTGTTTCTTTGTGGTGGAGAGCAGGTTTTTGTGGTGTTGTGGTTTTTTTTTTTTAATTAATACTTCAGAGTGACAGCCAAGAATGGCCAGGTTTATTTCAAGAAGATGAGTTTGAAACATTGAGGCAAATGAAAAAAAGAAGGCTTAGAACAGTAGCTCTGCCTTAAGTATAATCAGTTTTATTCAATTGTTATTAATAACTGTAGCACATTTCATCTGAGAACTGAAAGCTTCATCAATATTATTGCCTACTACATACTGGCGGTAAAACTGATAGTTAAGAAAAGTTAAATCCAGCATTTACTTTTTAAAATTAGTACGTGAAATAAATTCTGAGTCTAAGTTCAAGCCTCTGGATGATAGCTTGCCTGTGTGTGTATATGTGTAGGACACGAACTTGACATGCTCTGCCACCAGAGTTTCTGCCCATGCATTATGCCCACTCCCATGACAAACAGCAGTAGCACAGCTTGCTCTTTTGTCTCACGACTGCACCAGACCTCATTAGACTCCTTTATTTCATGGTTATGCAAGGAAATGATGAAGAGGAAACAACTGAAAGACAGTGGCGGTTGAGGCCTGAGTCAGACTGCTGAACTGTATCCACAGCATGACACCTGAATAGGAGCCTATACCTAATCCCCTTGTGGCAGGAAGATGAGGAATTACTTACCTACTCGCCTGAATATTGTATTTGCTTCTTCCAGTCAAGCACACTGCTTCTCCATAGCCACATTTAGGTAAGCATGAACACAGCTGTACCCTGGAGCAGATCAGTTTTTGACTGTTAGTTCACACTGAGATAAAACCATTTTGTTGTTGTTGTTGGCCAGTACACTGGTATTTGAACTTGTGGGGTAAGCAATTCTGTCTTATTCTATGAACTAATAGAGGACACAAGCCCTAGACCAGGCCCTGTAGTGCTTTTCAACACTATGCTTGCTTTAAAGGGGACAGAAGAAAAACTAAACAAAAGAGAAAACATTTCCATATCTATTGGTTTAGGTGCTCAGAATCAGATTTTGCCTGGTGTCATGTGTATCAATGGAAAGAATGTGGCAGGGCTGCAGGCTGTCCCCTCCTTCTCCTCCCAGTTTCCATTTAAAGACCCAACACATTTGAGAAGAACAAATCTGTTTCCTATTTTCTGCACAATAGGGATGCAACTTTTAGCTTCAGGGGACAAAAAAACCCAACAACTCAAAGCAAAGTGCATAAGTTCGTGAAACAACACTCGGCACAAGAGAGACTGCAGAAACTAGAAAATTCAATAGGAGACACATAGTACAACAAAGTTTGCCAGATGTGAAGTTAACGTAGTGGGAGCTAGGGAACTTGCAGTTATTTTGTGGGTGCCTTCAAGTAAGTGGAAACCTCTCTTTGGCTGTGGTGTGTTCAGTCCCTGACTACAAGTCACACACATTTCACGTTGCCTCAGATTAACAAATTAGGGGCAATAACAGTTCATTTGACTATTCATGCTCTCCATTCCTTATAGCAAGTACTTTTTTCTTTCTTTCTGTTTTTACATAAACCCAATGACGGCCTTGATAAGACTTAAGTAATGGTCCTAAACACAAGGATCTGACCCTGAGCACCCTGACCTAACTTCGAAGTTGACCCTGGTTTGACTGTGCGGTTGGACCAGATGTCCCCACCAACCTAGGTTTATATTAGCCCCATTAGCCTATGTTTATATTTCACAGCAATAGACATTCAGTGTGTGCTTTAATAAGCAGGTTTGTCATGAAAGTCTGCATATTGCCAAACTGCACCTTTGTGATCCAGACAGCTTTCTAAAGCCTTGTTGTGGGAGGTTACTCATGGTGACTCCCATATCTATCTTGGATTCAGCAGGCTCATAGATCTCTGTATAGCTGGTAGCCATAACCCATCTCTCGCATCAAACAGGAGGTGCAGTTAAGCCCATTTCTGATGCAAGATATCTAGGAACAGCAAAGACAATTTGTGAAGGCAATCAGACACTCGGTGAGAGCTAGCCACTTCCTTTCCTCCCCAGATAATTGCGAGTACAGTAACTAGAGATTCTCTGACTTGGAAAGGCTTTGTGCAAGTCTTCCAGTGGTAGCAGACCTGGAAAGCTTGAGCAAAAAAAACTTACCCCCTGCAATTAAGGAGTTCTGCTGTGTTTAGTAGAAGAGGACGTTGCATGCAAGCAAAGCCACCAGAGAATACACCGAATTTGTAGCATCCATCTCCCCTCCCTGTGAAACAATCCATCAAGTGTTGACTAAATGCTGCGGCTGCAGAACCTAAGTGAGCTTTCTTTCCACATGAGTAGAAAAAAACATCTCTTGCTGTGTGTCTAAAGGAAGCCCACTGTCACCTGCTTTTGTTTGCTTGTGTTGTTTCTGTGACCTAGTGAGGATACATGGCAACAAGCCATAAAACCTCTCATATTGGTTAGGAAAGAAGTGAAGCAGCAACAAGGAGGTTCAAAATGTCTACCTAAGACAAAAGTACAAATCTGAGACAATTATAACTAAGCATCGCAGTTGGGAAGCAGAAAGTTCATTTCAGACATCAAAAAGCTTCATCTCCCCAAGAGAAAGGTAGCAAGAATCTAAATCAGAGAAACTACCTCTGGCTAATTGCAACAATGTGTCTGAATTATTTGCCCATTCCTAAATCCTTGGATCCAAGACCTTTACACACATACGGCAATTTTTACAGATGTCTTTTTTTTTTTTTTTTTTTTTGATGAATGTGTTGAGACACTGAAAAAGGCTGTAATTTAGAAGGGTCTGTGACTCTGTATTCTGGAAAGATTATTATCAGTGTTTGCTAATATGAAGAAGAAGAAAAAAAAAGGATAAACCAAATACTGTGCTGCTGGCTTTTCAAAATCATAATACAGAAAATTACAGAAGATTTAAAAAAAAATCTTAAACATGAAAAGGTTGGAGGGTATTAATATTCCAAATCAAACAGTGCCTTGTAATCCTAATTAGCCTTTGTTTTCTTTACCCCACATATGCACACAGATGCTCAACTTCTGGCTGCAGATCTGACCTTCTTCATTATTCAAGGGGGAAAAAAAGTCCCAAATGATCTGCAGGGCACTGCAATACTCAACTAGGTCTCTCAAGAGGGGGTCACTTTTTAGAGATGGACACTGCAAGTACTATTCACTGTAAGAATTTCAGGGTGACTAGTGGAGTCATGCACTCATAGACCTACAGAAATACTGCTTGCATGGTTTTATATTAGGGGACATTCAATCTACAAGCTGTCCATTGGTTTACCATAACATTAATTCTGGTCACATCTGTGAACACATATCAAATTTTAGGCCCTTACTGCAACATTAGGTAGCACATTACTGTGCTAAAATTAAAATGGAAAAGCTTAAGTGACTGAAAAGACTATGGAGAACTTCTAATAACTATGTTGCACTGAGAAATTATTATTTATCCAGTGACCCCTTATTCTGCAATCATGTCGGACACAACTGATTATATCTGCCCTTCCATCCTACATTTGGTAAAAGTCAAAAGGGAGAAACAAGGAAAAAGAATAACCAGCCAGAATAACAACCCATTAAATTTATATGGTATCTTTAATCCCAATATTACCTACTTCAGGGATGATACGGAGATCCATTAGCAAAACGCCAACACTCCTAGAGCTAAATATATATTCATAAATGGAATGAGAAAGACCAGAGCTTGTTAGAATATCATCAGTTCTGTCAGCAAAGAAATCTATGTGATACATACATGCATTAACAGGAGCAGGCAGGTAATCACACCCTATTTCTAGCAAACACAATCCTCAGCCTGCTGGCTAATTATGTCAGCAACAAAACCCCACATTCAAGACACCAAACCCGAGTCTGAATCACATAACAGCATTGTTGGACTCATAGTGGTTCAGGCTGGAGGAGGCTTCAGGATCCAAAATACCATTCAGAGATACTTTTTTAATCTCACCATTTCATTTTTAAATCTCTTCTACGTCTATCAACCTTACAAAACCAACTAAACAACAACAACAAACCCTTCAACTATTATATGCCCTCCACCTTTTGTCCAGCATAAGAGAACACCTCCCTGAGCTGACCTACACCAGCCCTTTGGTCAGCAGCCTCCTGCTTTCCTCTCACTCCTGTTTCATATCCATGGGACAAAAATATTTTTCTGTGTTTGGGGATTCGCAGCTCACCTTCCTACCTGTGGGATTGCTTGCCTTACTGAATGAGAGCAGGAGGATCCATGTAGTTGGCACACTCACTTTTACTCCATGTTCCCATAAAAATAGTTCCTGACAAACACACAGAGAGAGACACACACACTCACACATCCCTAGTGCCACTTAAGATTATGGACAGATGGGGCAGAGGAAGACAGGGAGCTGCTCTGAAGGTTTCCTTGTCCTGTGATACGCCTGCTGTGAACTAATATGGCTGCAAATGCAATACTCATGTACCCATATCAACCCTTGAACATGAAAATATGAGACCAAACACCTCAAAATTATGGGACCTCTTCCAATATTTACCTATTTTTAAACTTAACAACCTTGGCAACATCTCTTACAAGCATCACTAACTGGTTTAGAAGATCCCTTGTGAGAAAGAAACACATATTAACTGCATGGAAATACTGAAGTCACTTGGCTGCAGTGAATCTGCAGGGGTTTTGGGTTGGTTGTTTTGGTTTTTTTTCCCAAAGCAAATTATTCCTGCCAGAGTTATTTTTTTTTCTCCCAATAATGTATTTTTTTCGTTGAAGTTACATTCTTACTATGAAAGGCTTAGCTTTTAGAGAAACAGTTAAAAGTTATTAAATTTCATATGTAAAGAGAGATTGCATGAAAAAGGGAATTCCCCACTTAAGAAAGTGCATTAGCCTACGAGAAAGATATTTTAATATAGGTATGTATATAGCTATATATGTGAATTTCACCAGCTTTATGAAAGATTTTTGTACAGCAAGTTGTCTAGAAATCAGCCCTGAAGCAGCTAACATAGCTGAAATGCTGAAGAGCAAGGGCAGATTACAATGGATGAGCAAAGCCACAGTTGGACTCTCCTCAGAACTGCACACACGTGCAAGGCCACACGCATTCAAGAAATTTGGGTGCAAAACTGGTAGGATGTCAAGCTGCACTCTCATTTTTTTTAAACACACCACCGAGCAGCTCTGCCTGCAGGTGGTGGAACACCTCCAGATGTTGCTGTGAGGGCAGTTCCAAGCACATCAAAAAACATCTCTTCTCCACGGACATTCCCAGAGAGCAGCTGGCGGCCATTTGGTGCAGCTTGTTACTGAGAAAGACCCCAGGGAAGCGAGTGCTTCGAACCACAGTGCTTATGAACGTCAAAGCCGTGCTTGGTAGTGCTTTCTCACTGTGCAGAAAGGCCCAGTGTGACTCCCAACTGGACTACATCCTCATCCAGCTCTGGCTAGTCCTGCACAGGCAGAACAGTTAGTCTTTTTAGCACCATTATTATTAATAATAATTCCTAGGCTGTCTGAGACAGCAGGAAAAGGGGGCTTAAGTTATCCTTTAAAAGAGACAAGCACACAGCTTGCTGCTGGCAGCAGCGGTGAGCATCAAAGGGCTTGGAGTGGAGCCGGGAGCCAGAACCATGTGCGAGGGAGGTGTTTCTGTGGCAGGCACCGTCCCAGGGAGACAGGGCAAAGGGAACATCACAAAATAATTCAGAAATACAATTTCAGGATGGGAGCAGAGGCAAGGGAACTGTTAGGAAATATCAACTTGCACAGGAGAGAGGCCACGAAAACTTGGTGTCAGAAATAGTGCAGAAGCTCCTGCGTGGGGCAGGGAGGGCAGCTGCTCAAGACAAGAAAGCAAGCAATAGCCATGACAAAAATGTCTTCAACCGCACACAGCTGGGCAGAAACAAACAGAGCCATTATTTGTTACTGGGTTAGTCCAAAACAGGGATAAACTGAGAACCTAAGCTAAATTAGGGGGTGAATCAGGGAGTGCACTGGAGAAACACTCCTGAGATGCATAGCTAAGATCTGAGGTGACCTGTATGCCTGCATGACAGTCCTGCCAATCTCTGCTGGATCTCTCCTGCACACACTGCATGCTGTGCTGACAATCTGAGTTTACTGAGGGACTGAGATCTCCCTGAAATATTAAGGGTATCATTAACTTTTCTTGTTACTATGAGCTTGAAGTTGGCTCATCCAAAGGTCTAACACTCTCTTCCCATCCACTCCCTGCCCAACACAAACACACACACAGAATTTTGACCCTTGCACCCGTTTCCTCCGCTCCTCCTAACTCTTCACATCTTTCGAGTCACACCAGTCTTACTGCTCTGCCAGAAGCAGCAACCCAGCTCCCCTGGCAAATAACACAAGAAAACTCAGCCCAGCCAAGGCATGCGCTTCTTCACTTTTATTCTGTACATTTCCACACAAGTCACAATACAGAAAAAGTGTCCAAAAGGAACAGTAACCAGCTCTTTCATTGTATACAGATTTCCTCCTCATCCCAGTTTAAAATTTTGTGTAGCAACACAGTGAACAAGATACTTTGTATAAATAGGAAATGCAAGAAAATCAGGAAAAAAAATACTTTCTCACTTTATTACAAAAAAAACCCCTCCTCCTTTATGTATTCCCCTTCACTGCTGATTACCTGGACCCTGATTCTCTGTTAAACATATAGCTTCGTTTCATGGGTGCTGCTGCATTCCTTGGATTCCTTTTGCAAGCTGGCAGCCTCACGATGCACAGCTCCAGGGCATTATGCATGGGGTCAGGCAGCATAAAAGAGCCCTTTGTGATGTTATTACAACTCCTGGAAAAGATGTGGGTTCAGATAATAGGGTATGTACAAATATTGGAATTCTGGATGCCCATGAAATGTTGACTGAATAATATGTGCATTTGTTATTTGAATTTACTGCTTTACTAAGGGGACTAAACACATTATGGAATGGTCCTGATTCTGCCCTCTGTCACATCTTAGTTCACCTGGAGTGAATTCAGTGCAGAGGAGATCAGGAGCTGTCCTTTATCCTTCCTCCACCATCTCCAGGAAGGGGCAAGTGAATATCCGCTATACAGCCCAAGTGAAACTCAGTCTTTCCATCATGGGCCTGTTCATCATCACCCCGTGTGATGACGACTCCTTCTTAGTCTTGCTCCTTTTGCAGGAGATGCCTCGAATTCCCTAACTCTTCACTAACTGTTGTCCTCGTTCTTTACCAATTTTCATCTCTCATTTGCCAAGTGGCCAGAGGAGATGCTAGTTGTGAAGTCCAGAGAGTCTGCTCCCTAGATGTTTGGCTTCTTTCCCCAGAAAACTTTTGCATCAACAAACTGGGGGATTTTTGGGCTGCTGGAAAAAAATACTGTGATACCCCAATAATAGGACAGAGGTGACAGAGAGAGGTATTTCTGAGATGGGCTCTCCCAAATGAAACACTCCATGCTCAATGAACTCAATATGATAGAATACAGCTGCTCTAAAATTCAGCAAAATATTATTCTCTGGAAGGAGGGCAACCACCTGAATGTTTTCATTGACTGGGAATATAACCTGAGTTAAAATTTTTAATACAAGATATCTCAAGCATGGAAATCAAGCATGAGAAGTACAAACTAGCTCATTAGAAACCTGTTATCCACCAGCACTCTCAATTTAAGCCAGCTAAACTAAAAAAGTATAGGACAGGGCTACTCCCACCATCCTTCAAAAAACGGTTCCAAAAGAAGCAGGATACTATATTGGAGCAACACTACAAGGTGTAACAAACAGCTCATAAATAGTCAATACCTAGCAGTTTTTGGCTTCACAACACAGAGCACCTTACCTGTGTGTGTATGGGGAGGTGATATTATCCTCATTTTATAGATTAGGAAACTGAGGCACAGGACAGTTAAATGACTTACCCAAACTGACTCAATGAGAGTGTCAGGAATAAGAACCTCAACCCCTTAATTTGCTACCTTTTGCTCTCTCTCTTCGACCACAGTACCTCCAGAGAGACAGGCTGATGAATTATAACACACAGCAAGTGCCTTCCCTATTCTGTGACACAACCATGTAACACAGTTAGACTTGTAAACTATCATAAGACAGAAACATATCATTAAACAGTGACCATTTTTTGCATAACCTTTATGTTTTGCAATAAAACAACAGGTCAGTTCTTGCTCAGAATAAATCCCCTCTGAGCTAGTAGTGACAGTCTCACAAACCAGGTTCAGTCCTTACGTACATTGCATTTTCATTAGCACACACTCGGAGCTTGATGAGTATTCGTGTCCAGAGGAGAATCACGTTTCCCCACAATGCATACTGGTTTTTCCCAGTGCAAGGCTGAAAAGCCATAGCTGTTCTAAAAGCTGTGCAGAAGCGAAGTAGCAATAACAGTAGCACAAAGGCAGGCCTGTAGTTTGTAGCAAAATGTTCTGCTCGCTGATTCAGAGAGGACACTGAAACCACCACAGACTGCCAGAAGGTTTGTGTGGGAGACGTAGAACACGAGTCCTCAGCTATATCACTGGCTAGTCTTTCTGAAATCTTTCGAAAGCTTCCTGCTTCCAAAAAGCCAGATGCATCCAAAATTACAGCACAAAATAATATGGGCAGAAAAAAAAAAATAGCCTTCATTTCACACTGTGAAAGCACTTTTCTCTTTGAGGAGATTTCTACAAAGAAACACTGGCAGTCATATTCTGTGTTCCTCTCCCCAGTGTGCTGCACCCTGACAGGCCAGCAGCCAAGGCTGGCAGCTCCTGAGTCCATTTGGAAAGGGATTTTAACCCTTGATTATTTCATTTTCCAATAGTTCCAGGACACAGATATGCAACCCATGGTGCGAGGGCAGCTAGGTGGCACCCATTACAAAGGGCAGTCCCACGCCAGCTGCTCTGAGAGGAAACAGGCAGGAATCGCCATCCTGGGACTGCCCCCTGCCCCAGCACCAGGAAGAGAAACAAAAAGAGCTTGGAAGAGCTCTTAGGAATGGAAGGCAGCTCCTACAAGGTTACTGATGCCCGCATGTATTTTACACTCCACCTGTCTCCAAAGAGACATTCCTTTTGCCAATAAGGCGATAGTTGGATCTTTCTGCACATAAGGCATCCCCCCTCCCCTTCCCCCAGATCTGTGAGGTGCAGCACTAAGCTAGAGAGAGAGAAGGCTCCCAAGAGCTGCTTAGTCCTTTGAAGGCTCAGCCACTTACTTTCTTTCCTCCCAAAGCTGTTGTATGATCAAAGGAGGCAGATGGAGGAGGATCACTCTGGAGTGACATGTAAACAGAACAAAAAACCTGATAAGCCTCTGCCATCTCCCTGTGATTTTTCTGAGATACATGCTGAGCAGAAAACCGTATGGTAGTAGGGCCAGACATTTTGCACAAGAGACAGCACACTTACTCACCAATTGGAAGCAGCTGACACTTCTTACAAGCACGTCATGGAGCAACACAATCACTTTTGCCCAGGCAAAGATTATTTAACCAGAAAAGTATAAAAGGACGAAACATGAGAGTAGACAATTTTTTTTTCCTATTGATATTAAAACTAAGTTGGAAAAGGTTGAAATCTTCCCCTCAGGTGTGAAATACCCAAGTCCATCACGCTTCCCCATCTGCTTAATCCTGAGACTTTACAGCTGCCCTCAGAGATGCTTTTAGTGCTGCAGGTCCAACTCACCCCTAGTCCAGCAGATTTTCTACATTCCCTACCCATGTCTGGGCATGGTCAAAGGAGATCCAGCCGTCTAGAACTGATCAAGCAGAAGTGCCCCAGAGGCAAGCACATGAGCAGGATTTTGACCTTTCCAGTCAAAAAAGAAGGTAGCATGAGCTAAGGAAAGGAGGTGATCAAAGAACAAAGACTTTAAGGAAGGTCTGAAAAGGACAGAGCAAAAAAAGGGGAAGGAAAAGCAAAGAGCACTGAAGATTATTTAAAATCAAATTTAAATAAAATTATGTTCCATTTCCTTTCTCCCATTAGCTGCCAGCAAGCTCACTTTTTTCTTAGCTTTGACATGAATGTATTTCTCCCACATGCCATGGAGATAAGGACACTATTACAACAGTGGCAGGACCGCAGGAGAAAACTGCTCGCAACTGCACCCATTTCTTATTAAAACAGGCAGATTAGTAACAGTTTTCCCATTCTGATCAAGAAAATACATGATCCTGGGAAAAGGGTCGAAGCGGGCGACAAGAGAGGAAAGACAGGTATTCACTCTGTGGCCTACAGCAATCATTTCTTTTGATGTGGCGTTGTTTCCATTTCTTTGCAATGAAACATCCAGTATGGCTAAGGAGCAGGGAGAGGTGTCATTGCAAGACTTTGGGGTCTTGTCTCACTTTGTGAAACCTCAGGGTTTGCAAATAGAAGGGTGTGCCCCACCAGCCTGTGTGGCGATTCCCACAGGAGCAGGAAAAAAGTAAATGATGTAAATATTGGGAGCAGCAAGCTTGGAGAAGAAACACACCCATCTCACTTTAATGGAAGTGGATACATCTAATTACGGTAAGTAATTACTCATTCCAGTTCAATAGCTAGCAGAAAATTGCAATGCTTATGGAAACCATTCTGTAGGGTCCCCATTCTCCGGAGCCAGTTTAGCTTTGCTTTTCTAATTTTGCCTTCTTTCATTTTTTTAGTGTGAATGTCATACAGGAAAAAAAGTCCTGGAAAAGTGGGACTATGTATTAGAGCCTAATTAGCCAAGTAGAAATCACTCATGTCTGCTGCATCAAGCTCAAGAGCTACTTGAGCTTCTCCGTACTTACAAACCTAACTGGTTCCTACAGTTCCTAGACAGGACCTGGGTTCCTGAATACACGTAAGAACAAGGACTGCCTTTTCCCTCTGCTTGGCCACAGGCTGAAGAAAAAGTGATAACTGAAGGTCATTAAGTCAGTTGGAACCAGAAGGCCGTTTTTCTCATTAAAATAAAGTGTAACACTAAGGAATGAATTGCTACTGTGGCTCATGCATTAGCAGTTAGATAATTGCTGCAGGAGTTGTCATAATGGAGCACTGGATTGCCGCCACACACGCTTCGCTGAGTGGTAGGTTACACATCCAGCAGCCTCCTAGACACGGACTAATTGAAGAGCCAGGTGTTACACTTTGCCAGCAAAAGGAGGCTGTCTCTAGATGAAGCAATTACATATGTAGTACTATATTGTTAGAAGTATTACTTATTTCTTGCATGTCAAAATGCTACAGCATCTACTTCCTTTGTATATGAATGCTGGAGCTGTTAACATATTGGTGAACTCTGAAATAGCATTCCCAAATCAGGGTTCTGTTTCTAGTGGGTAAGGGCAACATCATACAAACGTATTTCTGAAGAAAGTAGGTCTTGTACTTTCTCAGATATTCACCTTCTTGTATGTGTGTCAAGAGAATCACTGCCTTCTTAAATTCACAAAATCTCCTCCATGTAGGGGACCCAGGAGCATATGCTGACTGCTTTTGAAGGACTAAGCCTAAAATTATTTCATGAATTATAGATGTGTTTATGTTGAAACAATTGCTTTTGTTGCAAGGCATCTCTCTGCTTAGATTCTAGAAGTTGTCACATGCTACATCAGAATGAGTTTTTTTAAAATGAGCTGCCCGTCTTCCCCACTCTCTGGGTAACTAGATACATGTGTATTGCATAGGATAGATTGTCTTTTTTTCCTTTTTTTTTTTTTTTTTTTTTTTTAAAGGAGTCTGAGAAACAAGAAACTGCAGCTGAGTCTGGAATGTGGCACCTTATAAATAAGGCAGGAGACAAGATCCACTCTGATGGCTGAATACAGTAAGCTTATTCAGCTCGAAGCCTGCCTAATCACTGAAGTCAAATGTAATGAATTTATTGGTGTGATCAAGGCCCGAGGGAGGGAATTTTCCCCTTTTGCAGGAATAGCACTGTATGCAGCCAGGAAATCCCTTGGCCAAGGCAGGGGCCATTGCTCCAGTGCACATGTACAGGGGATGAGAGAATGCTGCTCTCTGGGGGCACCACTATGGGCAGTGATGCTGGAAACATGCTGGGGAAGGAAAGGGAGGCCCCCAAGCTCTGGGACCGACAGATCTCAGGTAGGCAGTCCGGAGAGGCATGGTGCCATGGCACAACTTGGGAGTACACTTAGCCACGGTCACTGCTTTGACTGCTGGGTAGTCCATCCCTCCCAAGCCAGCTTTTAAACAGAATTAAGTGAGAAACTGCCCAAGTACTTGGCCTACTTTGGGGCAGCCCAAGCCAAGTGCCGAGCTGCTGCAGTCTGTCTGCACCAGTAACTCCTCAGTAAAGGCTGAGACATCCTGACCCCTGTATATATTCTGTTCGTCCCAAGAGCTGGGTGTAGGGATGGGTTATAGCTCCTCTTGAGGCATTTCCACAGTGCAGCCATGATCTGCATCCTGCACTTCCAAAGGAAGTTAGAACACAGAAGCTCGAGACACATACTCCACATAAAATTCCGATCTTCATCGATATGCTAGCAAGTCACTTTTAGCGCATTACCGAGTCACTGTTGCAATCAACAGATTTTGGCAGGCAGCTCTTGGGATTTTAAAGCTGTAGCTACGCATTACTAAGAAAAATAATTGCCTACATTGTTAAGAAAGCAAAAGGAAAAGACGAGTACCACAATGAACCCTGTAATACTGTGTCCTATAGCTCCACAGGTATCCTGAAAGGCACAGGTACATGATAAGCTGTTTCCAGGACTGCTGAAGTGACTGAAGATACTCACATTTGATGCTTTAGATTAATTAGGAAGCTAATAACCCAATGTCACTTTGGCTCAGGTTCAGTGAGGAAAATAAAGAGAGAAAATAATGTCTGATGAATGGAAAAGAATAGGTATAATGGCGATAGAAATGTTACCTTCTGCAATTTTAAACACCATCCTTATAAAATATTTCTCTGTGGATGTTAGTCTGGTGTAAAAGAAGCAAAAAATGGGGGAAAGAAAATGACAGACCTCAAATGGAACAGTACTAGGAACTGCTTTCTTCTTGGAGTACATAGAGTGCAAGGACAGAATTGTCCTTTAAGTGTTTTCAAGGCATCCAAATTCTCAGCACGTCCATACGTTTCTTGAATACCATTAAACTCCCAGCAAGCTTAAGGCTACCAAAGTACCTTGCCCTTTTCATAGCTTTTGCCCAGAGTCAGATCATCTCAACATGCTTTTGTTATACTGGAAGGGTCAACACATAAGCACACCCCCACAGGAGGCATCCGGAATGGCTGAAAGGAAACTAGCCACCTTCTAGGTGAGGTTGCATGTTAGCTACTTTAACTACCACGTGTGTCACTGTCACAGCAAAGACAAAGACAAAAATAAGCAAAAGAGGCCATTAAATACTACTCTAACCAACGTCCCACAGCTACACCACCAGAAAAGCCATGTGCCACATCTATTCATCCACAACACCACCAGCTCCACAAATATAACTGGGAAGGCCAATGGCAACAAAACATCAATTTTGTTGCGTTTTCTTTGTGTCTATGGTGCTTCTCTATGACAGCCCTCATGTAGCAGGGGACATCTCGTGTAGTCCAAACCCAGGCTACGGCACCATGAGTTGAGACAGCAATTCCACTGCTGCTGGGGAAAAGCCAGGGTGACAGGTGTCAGTAAAAACATCTACAGACATCTGAAAGTGCTAAAACACAGACAAGCCATAACGTGAAATAGTGAAAGAGCCACTGGAGTCTGAGGCCTGTTTTGTAATGGGCAAAATTCAGTTTGAACTCCTGTCTTACATGAGTCAGCCTCACACCTCACAATACTGAGGAATCCTATAATTAGTGGGAAATGTATGACATTGTCATGTCTTGGATAACATATAAAGATATCTCCAACATTGAAACATGAAACAATAATAACTGATGCTATTAAATAACAAAAGTTTATTTTATCGACATTATAAATATTTTCTTTCCCTCCATTTTACTCCAAAATGAGATAGTAAAACCAGTACAATGGAACAATTCAGGAGCTCCTCAGTTCTACTGAAAAGGGTCCCCTTTAATAACAAATTAAAATGGAAAATTACATTTTGTCAGTCCAGCAACCCCAGCAGCTGAGCATCCCTAGATACTTTGTCATCCAAATGGCACAGTCCTAAAAGTGTGTGTGCATATGTGAGAGTCTATATATATATGTATACTGATATTTATAAAGATACATATATATAGTAACATACACACATAAATAGACACAGCCACAGAACACTTTCAGCAAATCAAAATGTTTTACATGTGATTGAAGTGGGTTCCCAGCTGCACACTGAAATTTGGGCCCTGCACAGTGCAGACACAATGATACTGTACTAACCTAGACCCCAAGAGCTCAACAGATTCAATACGTACGTGTCACCTTTAACTGCTGCAGAGTCTGCCTGCTCCTGGTGGCCGTCCAAAATCAAGAATCCCATCACACCTGAAAAGGGGTAAGAAATAATCCTGCAGCGTCCTGGCCCCAAATTTCTTCCCTCAGTGACCCAGCTTCTGATATTCCTGGCTGTGTGTGAGCCATTACAGAAAACAATATACATGCTCTGTTACCTACAAATACAAAACATCGCCAGTATCTAATGCATTATGTGTGCAGTGCTTTGGGGCACCTTGAACATTAAAGGCACTACATACAGCCAGTTCCGGTCCTGCCTCCACTGCTGGGGTTTATTTTCATCCTACAACAACTGCCTCCTTCTCAGCACACAGGACGGGCAGCTTTCCAGAGGCACAACAGGCTCACTCTGATCATAGCATCATACCCCAGCTGACAGGGAAAAAGGCAAGTCAGACTCTCTCTTAGAGTGTGCTCTAAGCTCCTTGGAGCAGTCCAAATGACAAAAAGGAGCTCAGGAAATCTGCCCATCCTGTTGAGCTGCTCCAGAGCCATTCCTTGCTGCGGCAACCCCCTGGGCAGGAGGGATATCTCATATGGGGAAGGACCACTGGCAACAGAGAGGGACCAGACCCAGCTCCCTTATCATAATTCCCATGTGGCCTCCGGAAACTTCCTGGGACTAGAGCAAGCCTTTACCACTCCACTTGATTCATGGGACTAAAGGATGAGGGATCTGCAATGGGCTAACTGACCATCCTCTGCCCAGGCACCAGTCTGGCCTCAGCACAGGACAGAACCCAGCCCCGGTGTCTTTGAAGCTTCCTCCATTTCTCACTTCAGTAAAACAAAGCAAAAAGATAAAACTGATATTAATACAATTCTTATTTTTCATCAAATATATAGAAATATTACAGCAATGTCTTCCCTCACAGCTGGGAAATGATGCAAGGCCTACCATGAAACCATAGCATGAGGATCTTCCTTGTGGAAATTTCACAAACACCAAAATTATACTCTGATTTTTTATTTTAACAGTTCCTAAATTCTGTTCTAATATATACACATACTGACCTTTGCCACAAGCCCCTGGATGACTATCAAGGGAAGGAATTTGGCTTTCATATTTTATTTTTTAAATAAGAAAGGTAAAGACAGAAAATAAGACAAAATACATTTCATGTCGCCATTGATCTATAGATTACAAATATATATAGTTTCCTTCCAGAGGAAGAAATACTAAAGAAACATTTTGCTCATATCAAATGAACTACTGAGAACAGAAAAAATATATATATTTTTCATCTCCTCCCTCTCTGCCACAACAATCACTCTTCTTTAAAAAAGACAAAAAGAAAAAAGAAAAAAAAAAAGAAAAAGAATTTAATTAATTTCATTTCCGCAACTTCTACCAAGGAAGAAAAACTTAATCTGAATAATGACCTGAGTTATTTTCATGGTTACCAAATTGCATGTAATCCTGATGATCATCTACCAGAGACCTACACCTAACAAGGCGCATGAAAACAAACACCTGTGGATCTTTCAAAACAAACAATAAAGCAAAATTCAAAAAATCTATTGCAAGAAATATGCCCAAAATGGGCCATGAGCATCTTCATGGGAACTGGTCAGACAAAGTGGAAGCTCTGCTATTTCTTTCTGGCAGCTGGGTTGTTTGCAGTGATTGAAAACCCAAAGGTGAACATTTTGGGTATGCCTGTGTGTATGTGTGTTTGCTCTCTCTTCTTTTCTGGTTATAATCTTTGAGTTAAGACAGAGAACAGATGAGTACAGAAGACACACTGACCTTTACAGCATCTAAGCAATTTTACATTTCTGAGCCTACAGTGGGTAATGATGCAAAGAGCTGCTGGTTGTGCCTTCTGCAGCAGGACAGCCTTTCTGAAACTTTGTTGTTTGGGGAATCGGGTTCAGCCAAAGAAGGCTCTCCTATTCGTAATGTGACCGGGGTGGTGCTCATTCATTTGCTGACGGCAGCAAGCCTAGGCTGACTGCTGATGTTCCAGGTCTCCTTCCTACCTCTGGCCATAACACAACTGGTTCCATAAGTCATTCCATCAGAATTCCCTCTGTCTTGCACAGATCTCTCCCCAGTGTAAAACTCATCTCTTCAAAAGCCAAAAAAAATAGCTATCAGCTTTTAGGCAGGCCTGAAACCTGAGCAAAATCAGTCATTACATGCGCAATAGTGGCATAAGAAACCTTAGCGGTAACTTTCTGCTCTGCCATACAATGTTGTATAGCCCATATCACTCCTTTCTGTACAGATGACTGTCTCATGAAGATACTGTAACTGTATACGCAGCAACAATGAGGAGGTTAGGTTTTGTTACTGCTGTAAATCTAACTGTGCCCCATACCCTGGGAAACAAGGCAATAGCCAGAGTCCTCTCCAAAAGTGAGAAAACTCCCCAGTGATTGATCACTGAGGGTGCAGCTTCTGAGAGGATGGGAATGGAGGGAATGCAGCCAGTAAAAACACTGGGTTTTTCCTAAGGGCATCCAGAGCTCCTCAGTTTTTTTGCTACTGCCTGACCATTTGTGAAGACTTAACACAGAGATAACAGGTACTATTTAACTGATGAGAGGTGAGGGGAATGAGAGAATAAAAGGAATGCAGGAAACTCTAGGGATGGAGGAGGGCCTGGTTGGGTGTTTTAATGTCCCAGTTAGTTTGATGCCCCCACACCCTCTGTTCTCTTTCCTTTTTTTTTTTTTTTTTAATAAAATGTACAGATGAACATGGGAGAAGTTCATGCTACTTGCTGGAAGCAATAAAGGTAAATTTCCGTGGCCCATGGATTCCACAGACCTTGGAGTGTCCCGCCTCATCCATCACGGGCTAGCTTATGGAACCTAACTGTTCCGTGGCAAGACTCAGTAGCCCTTAGAAACTGGTGGCATGTCCTCAGGTATTTTCCACAAGAGTGAGAGACACATTGATTCCATCAGCTTCTTCCTTACACGATGCCTGAGTGCCTCAGGTGCAGCCTTGCGATTTCCAAGGATCTTCTTTGACATTTTCAGACATCAGACTGCTGTCTCCAGATCCTCGTGGGAAACCATTTGGTAGTTCTGTCGACTCTCCAGGTAGGAGGCCAGATCTGGGTCACCAGCTTGCTGAGCCCTGTCACGAGGGGTCTTACCCTATAATAAAGAAACATGAAGAGAAAGTCTTGTCCTAACATATTTAGAAGAACAGATGAAAGCACGACCCAGAGAAATTACTACAGGAAGGACAAAAACAAATTTGGAGAATTTACTTATTTGTTGTGCAAGTTGGTGTTAAGACAAGTTTTTCTATAAGTCATGAGAGATTCTGAAGATTTTCAAATTCCTTGTGTGATATAGCACAAATCATGCAGTTCTGCAAGGACATGCTATATGACACATCACGCAGAAGGGCTCACATGCTGGAAGGAAATAATTTTTCATTCTAGGGCTACAATCCCAATGTGAATGCATATGACACACAATACTGTACCTAACACTTGAAAAGTACACTTCACAGACTACACACTTTGCTAAGGATGTGCAGAGAGATGCCCAACATTTGAGATGAGTTCAATGTGTCTCATTCTATCTCAACTACAAATCATTTTTCAGTGCATCAATTTGCTACTCCATTATCTGAGCTACTTTACAAGTACTGTTAAATTGGACCACAAGTCTTCATCCTAAACTGTGAAAAAATACTGGAAACACATTAATGTGTTTCCACAAAAACAATTCTGCTCCTTGGATTTCTGGGCAGATGAAGATTAACAAATAAGAAGCCACTTGTCTGGATTTCAGCAGAAATTATCTTTTGCAATGTACAGTACTCTCATCTGAAAAAGAGGTCATCTCTCTCCCCCTTATAGGCTACCCCATACAGCATAACAATGTAGGAATTGTTTTTGTCTTGCTGTAGCAAAGGTGCTGCTGACTCTGAAACCCAGAGATCCAGACACCTCTCAGCTGCTGACCACAGGATACTTATGTTCAGAAATAGCAAAGGAGCAGCTTCTGGACCATGTTCCCAAGTGATTAGATCGTTGTATTGACAGAATACTTCTAGGGTTTAATTCTGACCAGACATCTTTCTCAGTCAAGCATCCACCAAGAGAGGGTTGTGGTTAGTGTCACATCAGTGAGCACAGGGGCAAGCGAGGGCAAAAGAAAACGGTTAGCCATCCTCACAAAGCAAGTCAGCCACAATAATCAAGCCTCACAGATGCTACGCCATCACAGACCAAGGCTCCTCCAGGTGGTCCTTGCCCACAGGCCTCTCTTTTGACTAGGCAAGAGAAGGATGCTGCTGCACCACAGAGATGCCTCATTCACACCCAATGCACTGAACAATTTGAGGCCAGGCTCTCGCTATGGTGAAGATGACCCACGTTGGGGACTGAACTGAAGTTTCTTGTACTTGTTTAAATCAATACAGTTTTCAAAATAAAAAATAGCTCGTTTAAAAGGAGCTGCTCTTGGCACACGTGAGGAGGCCTCAATCATGCACACAGCAGGGACAGACGCTGATCAACCATGCTTGGCTGCAGTATTTTAAAACTGGTTGACGGGGCTGGATTACCTTGGAGTCCGTCTTTCTCAGAGAGGCTCCTGCATCCACCAGGAGCTGGCAGATGGCACGATGGCGCTGGCAGGCTGCCTTATGTAATGCTGTCTCACCCCTAGACCAAAGTACAGAAATCAGCAGTGAGACACATCACACCAATGTACATTTATGAAGCATGAGGTGCAGAGGACAGACAGAAAAAGATGCTGTATTTCTCTGAGGTTCCCTCTTGCCAGCAGAGGTAGACTTGTGCACTCTCTCCCTTAGCATCTACATCCTTTGACTCAGTAGTAAAGCCTGCAATGCACAAATAGCAGACAAAGAACTTCTGAGGAGCGGGAAAGAAACATGCACAGGTTTTATGTATACAAAGGACTGAATGTTACATTCCCATATAACTACTAGTTCTGCTAACTGCTGCAGAGGCAAACTAGCCATGTTCTTATTTCACAGCAGGCAAAACAGCAACAGTGTCTGTTTCTTCCTACAATTTCTTTCCTCATCCTCATTCTTGGATATATCCTAGAAAAATCCTACCCATCAAAGCCATGACTGGTGCACTTACTGCCCTGATTCTGATACCATGCTATCTTGGATGTATGAGAGAAAGAGCTGTGTCTTTGTTTTCCACCAATGGACTGGTGAGCTACTGGGGAAGCTTGAACACATGCTTTTCAAAAGAGAAGGCTATGTAGTGGGAGCAGATTTATTGCAAAGCTCCTCACTCAGACTGGGGCTATGTGCAACGGGATTCTGAGACTCACTGTAGGACCAAGGCTAAAGAAATCTATCTGGATTTGCCTAGGAAGAGGAGGAAAGTATGCTTTGAGTGGGCTGAAAAGGTGTTGTACGCTAGTATTAAGAAAAAGCAGGGCCATTACATAATCTCCAGAATAACAAATGACAAGAAGTATGTGTAGCAGGGCAAATCTTGAATGTACCTACCCAGAAAGTGAGAGTGCATAAAGGAATTTCAACCTCAGTCCATGACAGGGCAAACTGAACCTCCATCCCTGGAAAGGTGATGGAAC
>NW_010144989.1:0-2256 GCF_000699245.1 Pterocles gutturalis
CACCATGATCTTGTCTTGGATCGTCATGATAAGTCTTCAACTTCTGACGAATTCAGGTAAAGAGTCTCACTTCTGATCACCTTCACGGCTCTACTTCACATCAAGCTAACGTTGAGATTTAAGGGTAAAAGAGGATTTAGCTGCATGGCTTAGCTTTACTGAAAACCATGAGCAGGCCAAACCTATGAGCTGAGCAAACGAGTCGTTATATCCATTAATTCAAAACCTTATATTGAAACTGCTTGATGAACTTAAGTTTTTCTTCTCAGCATTATTTGTGAAGAGGCTTTTAAGGGAAATTCAAATGACTACACTGTAAAGCCAATGATACAATTTTCTGAATCTTTGTGTTGGGGTAATGAATTTAAAGCCTAATATATATTTTCTGAATGAAATGCATGTTTATTTTAAAGAGTGTGAGGTGCTCTTTGAACCATGTGTTTTGTATTTGATCAAGTATATTCTTACGACTAACACATTGATGTTTAATAACACAGTGCCCTAGATAAGACAAGTACCAGCCACTTTCATCCCTTTGGGGACTGATACAAACGTCAGTGGGTCTGGTGGGAGTGAGAATGCTTCAAACAGGGTGAAATGGTCTTCCTGTGCTCAGAAAACACTTTCCCCTTTTCCACATGTGGCTTCCCCAGCAGAGCAGAGTGCCCACATGGTGCTGTGAGAAAGACGGCATTTCTTTTTAAGCAGCTGCTGTTGCCTTCTTTGTGCAGGAGGGGGGAATGGAAAAAGATCAAGAGCAGAAAAAGATCAAAACAGATGTAAAGTTCTGACAATAATTTGACTTGGACTAGTGAAACTAAAGCAAAGACCTACTTTTCCTTTCTGTGTTCGCGACACAGCTGCATACACAATGTTAAGAAATAACTATCCAGGTCTGTTTCCCTCCATCAATATTTGGGGTCCACTTAGTGATATCGATCCTGTGTTTGCAAACTTTCCATCCATGTTACTTAATTCATATAATGTTCTTTCAACTTTTTTTTTTCTTTTCGTTGCTTGTGATGACAGCATCTACAACCTTGGCACCACCAAGTATTAGGACACAAATATCTACAAGAGGTAACGTAAAAGTTATATAAAAATGTACAATGTTTCTAGACTTGGCATTGCTAAATATTCTTTCCAAGCTGATGCTTGCATGTGAAAAGGTTTTCTAGTCCAGTTGTAGCCAATGTAGCCAACCTACCAATAGAATCAGGGGTTCAATGTCCTTCAGACTGGGCTCCCCGATTCTGGAATGTACCCATTGCTGGCTCTCTCTGGCAGCATATGCATGCCCTTAAAAGGGAGCATATAATTGTGTATGTGTCACCCTTCTCCAAGAAAGAATGCAAGTAAGTGCTGCAATGAAGAGCTTAAACAATTCAGTGCTAAAATCTTAGGATAGTAATGTCATTTAAAACTGGATGCTGTTTAAATGCAGCAGTTTCTGAAAGCACAGAGGAAAGCTATCCATGATTTGAACAGACAAATTTCAGCTGAATACAAGTTTGTGGACTGTTTCCCACTGACCTGTACTGAGACAGAGCAGGACCTCACTGCCTCTGTGAAATGCCTTTTTCAGTTTTATTGTAGGACTGATGCTGTCACCTGATTCTGTGATTTTCCCATTCTCTACTGTGCTCTCTCTCATCTTACCAGACCCATCAGCTCATCCTTTTCAAAACTGCAGGTCTTACAAAGTAACAGAGTGACGTGGAACCTGGCGTTGTTTCAGTAACTGCAATTATTAAAATAAGTCAAACACTGGAACAAATCTGATTATGTTTGAAACTAATTTTTAAACAACCAAACTATTTTAAATCCTTGTAAACATTTCTGTGAAAAAACATATGGGGAGTTGTCAGCCCTGATGCGGGAAGGTAACCGTGGTCTATACCCTGTCCTTCCCCTGGAGTTGACTATCACAGAAAACTTAACCTTCTAGGTGAGATGAAAGGCAACACTAGGGAGGAGATCACCTTTCCCAGCCTGCCAGAGCCCTGTCCCACGGGACACCTTCGATATGTTGGTGCCACCTGGAGGGCTTTCCATCAAGTGTCCTGTACAGGACCCTCAGCAGGGAAAACTCTTCTCTGACCCAGAGTTTTTGCCACCAGCTGTGGTCAGCAGCGAGGTACGGATGAAATCAGTGGTGTTGGAAGGGGAAGGGAACAAGAGTAGGTTAAAAGTGATGGGGATGTGAGCCAAAAAAAAAAAAAAGAAAAAAACAGGTAGCTTTTGGAGACCCCCTTC
>NW_010144990.1:0-2321 GCF_000699245.1 Pterocles gutturalis
ATATACACACTCCCCTGTGCCCTGCATTGCCATGGTCTCCCATCCCATCTAACCCTCCCGTGTGTCTGCTTCAAGCGTTGCTCAGAGCAGAGCATCCTGCAAGGACATGGGTGGGAGGGAGATCCTGACACAGCCCATCTCGGCGTTTGGGGGTGTATGAGGCACCTTGGTTTGGAACGGAGTTCCCCAGGGGCTGGTTACGGCAGCAGGGGTGCAGGGGAAGAGCTGATGGAGCCCCGTGTGATCCAGCACAGGTTGTGCCCAGCACTCTTGAGGTGCCTTTAGTGCCCTGGCCTCTTGCAGGCTGATGATGGGGGGCTGAGATTGCAGTGCTTTGCTCCTCCACAGTGCGGCTTGGGTATTTTCTACAGGAAAACAGAGTTTTGGCCAATACTAGGCTCTGAAAACAACTAGAAGGCAGCTGGCAGTGAAGGAAAGGCAGAGACAGGAAAGGAAATGGAAGCCTGGATGGAAGGAAAACTCCAAACTTCCAAAAAAAAAACTTCCGTTTTGCTGCTGATTGTCACCGTGTTTGCTCTGACAGCTTTTGGATTTGTTGGGGCTTGGGAACCCAGGTGTGAGCTGGGACCTTGCTGGGCTGGGGCGGTTCTGGCCAAAGGGACAGATCACCTTTACCTGGTCTCTGAAATTGTTCCTGGTAATTGTCTCTCAGTGATTGCCAAGTGTCTGTCCAGCTGCCCCAGCTCAACCAGTGTCATATTCCAGAAGGCCATCAAATCATACCTGGGGCTTATCGATCCCTTTTATTGGAAACCCCAGAATACACGTCTCGTTTTAGAGCCTCATTTGTTGGATTCTTGCTATTACTCTCTTGTGTGATCTCTGCTCTGTTTTAACGGGGGAGAAAAATTGCTAACCCTGCTGCCTGTCATGGAAAATCTGAAGCAGGTGCATTCAGAGGGCACGGACACCTGAAGATGAGCGTAGAGAAACCAACGGCATTTTAAAGAGTGCGTTATGCTTGGAGCAGAACTCGTTATTTTTTCAGGGCTTTCTATTAGTTGTTTGGACAAGTGTGGGGTGGAAAAGGCAGGTGCTGGCTGTGCAAAGCCAAAGGAGGCTGCAAACATCTGAACGTGCCTCTGAGCATCTCCCCTGACAGCTTGGGCAGGGCAATGCACGGGGCTGGTTTGGGATGTGGTGTCCCTCCTGGAACAGGTTGCAAAGCAGGAGCCTGGGGAGGAGCCCTTTTTCCCTGCCAAGGGGACATTCCTGGTGGGAGCAAAACCATCTCCGTGGCTGAGATGGATGCTCCCGGTGCTTGGCAGTGAGCATGACCCACCTCGGGGAGGGTGTGGGACTATGGGAGTTGGACTGCGCAGACAGCACAGCCAGCCTGGAGCTGGGGATGGATTTTCAGGTGCTGGCGTTGCCCTGCCTGTGCTCCCATAGGCATCAGGGGAGTTTTCCTGTGGGCTGCTGTGAGTCCATGCTTGTGGCAGCCAAGACTCAGTGCTGCTAAAAATCTAATTTAAGGAAAATACCCACTGAAACCCACATTTCCAGCTGTGTAGTCTCTTCCGCCTAGAAAAAAGTACTGTTGTAATGTTTGACCTTTTCTCTTAATGCTGCCCTGGTGGTGCCAGAGTAGAGGTAGTGTATAAGCAATGCTTTCCTTGGAAAGGTCTGACCATTTGGCAGTGCCTCTTATGGCAGTGTGGGGTTGGGGAGGGTAAATACTGGGAAGTTGTATTTCAAACCTGTACGTCCACGCAGTCCTGGAGTAAATATGATGCAAACAGAGGGCTGTATCTTTAGCACTCACCGTGCTGCTGTAGCACCATTAAAACTGGATCAATAACCTAGCTGGCCAGCCAGCTTAAAATGGAAATACCCAGGAATTTAAATATAAACACTGCAGTGAGACAGCGCAGCAGCTAAACAGCCAGTGCTGAGCTGCGTGCACTGTGTCCCTGTGCTGAGGAGCTGTTGGGGCACGGGGGGGAGCCCAGGGCTGGGGATGCTCTGGGGATGCTGGTAGAGGAAAAGGGTGGGAAGAAAAGTATGGAGGAGAGGAATGTACAGAAAGAAGTGGTCAGAAAAAGGGAAAGAAAAAAAATTATCACCAGAGAGGAGGCAATACCGGCAGAGGTCATCTGTGCATTGCTCAGTGCCTGTTACCTGATTTGGGGTCAGTTGTCCCTTGTCCCTGTCACTGGTGTGGCACAGGCTGGGGGCAAAAATCTCTATATGGGGCAGCCTTGCTGGTCCCTTACGCCTTCCATTTTGGGGCTCCCTGGGCAGGACCAGGCACGGGGACACTGCCAGCAGCATCTCCCTCTGCCCCTGCCAAAGGACAC
>NW_010144991.1:0-7938 GCF_000699245.1 Pterocles gutturalis
TTTTTTTTTTTTTTTTTTTTTAATTGGTGATGTCATTAACTTGGGTGTGGTAGGTTCCTTTGCCACATGCCGTTTTTCTCCTATAGTTTTTCCAGCCTTGTTTTACTAAATTGAGCTCTGTTCATGAGAGGAACCGAAGATTTCCTTGGAGAATGTCTGCACTGAGTAATCTTTGAGAAAACCGCCTTGCGTTTGAGACATCAGCCACTGTGGCTGTGTTAAAAGGCATCATGGTGGATACTGGATACTCCTGTAGGACTGGTCTTTATAAGAACTGGTCATACTCCCACCCAGCATACTGAATTAATTATTTCAAATTTAATTTTTGTTTGCTCATATGTAGAAAGCAATTCTCTTAGACTGTTAAGCATGAATATGAGTAAAACATTTAAGTGTATAGAAAGAAAAAGACTGAGGGCCTATTCTTCTGTTCCACACCTGGTATAGACTCCAAGCAAAGTCTCAAAGTCTCAAAGGGTTCAGGGATATGGGAAGTGATTATTGGATCTTCTGTCAATTACATGATTTAGTGATGTAGTGAAGGAAGGAATAGTTCTATCAGAAAACCTGAGTTAAGATCATGTTGTATACGTGTGCCTCTGTTTCCTCAAATAAATATATTATTCATATGGAATATATATTCAGCTGTGTGAAACATTTCAAAATCCTCAGCAACAAATTCTAAATATGTGAGGGTATGTGTATGGTATCTTACTACATTAGTACAGATGAAAACGGTGGTGATGGTTAATGAAAGACTCCTATGAATTAATTGCTCTCTATTTATCTTTCCCCCCCCCCGACTTCCTTGCTGTTTGAATAAATCTAGAGTGGAGCTAAAATAACCTTATTCTTTATTTACAGGTTACTTTAGGTGGAACCTTTATTGGAATTGGGCGGAAAACTCCAGATTGCCAAGGCAACACCAAGTACTTCCGCTGCAAATTCTGCAATTTCACCTACATGGGCAACTCCTCCACTGAACTAGAACAACACTTCTTACAGACTCACCCAAACAAAATGAAAGCAGCCCTTCCCTCCTCTGATTCTGGTAAAGCTTCAGAGAAAAACTCCAATAAATCCAGTCCTACTCTTCGACCATGTGATTCTGGAGACTTGGGGAAGTGGCAAGACAGAATCACTGTAAAAGCAGGAGATGATACACCAGTTGGATATTCGGTGCCCATCAAGCCAATAGATTCCTCTAGACAAAATGGTACCGATACAACCAGTTACTACTGGTGTAAATTTTGCAGTTTCAGCTGTGAATCGTCCAGCTCATTGAAACTATTAGAACATTACAGCAAGCAGCATGGGGGAAGCCAGGCAGGAAGCCTTCACCCAGATCTGAATGATAAGCTTTCTAGGGGATCTGTCATTAACCAGAATGATCTAGCCAAAAATGCAGATGGGGAGTTAGTGACAAAGACAGAAAAGGGTGCGAGTGTGGCCAAAAAGAAAGACTTGACTAGCAAAGGAGCAGAGGACAGCATGGTGACAAGCTACAACTGTCAGTTCTGTGACTTTAGGTACTCAAAGAGCCATGGCCCAGATGTAATAGTGGTGGGTCCGCTTCTCCGTCACTATCAGCAGCTACACAACATTCATAAATGTACCATTAAGCACTGTCAGTTCTGTCCCCGAGGCCTCTGCAGCCCAGAAAAGCACCTTGGAGAAATTACTTATCCATTTGCTTGCAGAAAAAGTAATTGTTCCCACTGTGCTCTCTTGCTTTTGCACCTGTCTCCAGGGGTGACAGGAAGTTCTAGAGTCAAACACCAGTGCCATCAGTGCTCATTCTCCACTCCCGACGTGGACGTTCTCCTGCTCCACTATGAGAATGCACACGAAGCCCAAGCATCTGATGTCAAACCAGAAACAAACGCCCTGCCAGGGGCAGAGGGACCGCTGACGCTCAAGGAGAACAAAGAACACTCATGTACCAAATGTGACTTTACCACCCAGGTGGAAGAAGAGATTTCCCGACACTACAGGTACAGTAAAGTTTTAAATGGTTTATGATAGAAACCCAAAGAAACAGTCCTCCCTTAGTTCCTTAATTAAATGTCACCGTTCCCCAAACATTTGAGGAAACTGGAAATCAAAATATGAATGCATATAGATACAAATCCTTACAGCCAGGGTCTAATCCAACATCCACTTTGTTTTGGAAAACCACCAGCTAAGTCAGTGGATTTAATTATACATTTAAATCTGTACAAAGAAGAGGGAGATTCGGATTTGTGTGCAGATGCTGAAGTTCCAGCATATTTGAGGTTTGGTCAACTATTTTCCACCCAGAATCTTTTAGGTACTATTTTAGTTTAGGCTTTTTACCAGAAAGCTGGCATCTTCATTCAGTAGGGGAACACAAATGGCTTTACTTTCCAAGATAGACTATGAATCCTTTCATGCTCCGTAACAGTGCTTCAGTGTACTACCTTTTTGTAGTATTTTCCATTCCCAAGTCCAGCACTGCAATAATTAGTTTAAGAGCATTCCACTGCTGTTTTGGTGTTGGTTTCACACTGGGAGCAGACACTCTTTTGTCTGTTGATGTCATCCCCCAAGATCCTTTTGCAGATGCTTATTTTCGTGTTGCTGGTTTACAGTGTCGTTCTGTTTATTTTAAATGCTAATGTTCCTATTTGGAGGTGGATGCAGCCAGTCTCCTGACTCAGTCTGACACAATGTCATAGTGGCAGCCAACTCCCTGCTAAACTTCTTGGGTCAGTTCCTGGGCTGTTGTAAACTGGCAGTCCAGTTTACATCGGAGGAGGAGCTAGCTCTTAGGTTTTGTAAAGAGCAACAGTTATGTGCCGCTGCAAAAACAATGTTAAATATTAGAAAATCATGCTGAATATGTTAATAGTTAAGGCTAATGCATCAACAACAACGGAAAACTCAGTATCTATCTCATCTAAAAGATCTTTGCATGGAAGCCAGCTAGAATGAAGACAAAAGAAGATGCATTTTCAAAGCTAAAGCTTTGTTAAAAGCTCAAGAAACTGTGCCACGTTTAATAGATTCCAAGACATCCAAAATTAACAAAGGCAGACTGGGGCATGATACTTTAATAGAGATTAAAGCTGGGGGCATCCAAATGTTGCCCAACAGAGGGCTGCATTGGCAACATATCAGGAGTCTATTTAAAAAAAAAAAAAAAGGAGCAGATTGCTCATCTTTAATTTGGAGTTAGGGCCCACGGAGGATTCAGGTCCCAGCATGCAGTACCCCGTTTTTGATCCAAGTGGGCCTCGGGGATGTTGTGCGGATTAATTAGTTAATGTTTGTAAACTGCTTTGAAGATGAAAAGTGGTATCTAAGTTCCAAGCATTATTATAACAGCTTTGAGCCATGCTGTAGAACTCCATAGGCAGCACTTTGTCTGCCGCTGGGGCATGGCATGATCTTTTTTTAGTGGTTAAATAACTGGAAGATTGAAATGGGTCCTTGACTGAAAAAAACCCCACTTTTATATTGCTGCAGCTGGTAATTTAAGTTTCAACAAGCACGCTTAGTCAAAATCCTTTTTCTCAAGGAAAGGAGAAGCCATGACTGAGTGCTAAGTCAGAGATGTGGTAGCAGCAGCTTCTCCTTTGGAGGGCTCAGCACCCTGCGGCTCCGGCAGTTGTCACAAGGAACTGCACTTCGGAAAATCAAGGGATGCACTTCAGCATTTGCATCTCAACTTGTTTGTCTAAAATTAGGCTATTCTGTTTAAGACATTCAAACAATGTGTTTTTTTAGAGTCTTCAGAGTGTGACGTTATTGAGTACTCTGAGGATGTTGTATTATTAGAACAAAGTACAACATCCCTGTAACTGCCAGCTTCTTTCCTTTTCTCCTGCCCTCCCCCCTTTCTAATTTGAGTTTTGTTTCTTTTCTACATGTACTGCTGCTGTTTTCCCCCATATGCATCTTCTTTGAAATCACACAAGTTAGCTCAGTTTGTGGTAGGTGCTCTGTAATGGCAAACACCAGCAGGTTTTATTGCTTTTCTATGCCAGATGTAGTTTTCATAGTTTTCACTCTATCAAACTAAAACAAATGGAAAGAGAGACTTCTGGGGCATTACATCTTCTATTTTTATTATTCTTATTAGGCCCTTTTGTTTTTAATTGACATTTTGCATGTATTGGATATGTGTTTTCCTTCCCTTCTTGTATTTTATGAACCAAAGATACAGAACAGTTCAGATTTAAAAAAGCAGAACTTCTATAACATAGTAGTGTTAGGGAGTTATATGACACAGAAAAACATGCTGATAGGGAGTCAGCTCACATCCTAGTTGGCCTTCTCTGTGGCCTCATCAGAGTTTATCTCAGTAAAGCTGTTATGCCACACATTATGTCTTTCTGATGTATTTAAATTGCTATACCTGCCATAGATTTAAAACCTGTCCATTTGTATAATAAGGAGCCAAATGGATTCTAATGGTAAACATGACACCAAGAATTAATGCGGTGGCAGAAAGTGTTCTGCCCTTCACATATTGAAGTTTATCCTTGATAATCTGTGAATATCAGAGCTGGCTTTAGACACTACTTACATATTTTGGTTCATGTATTTTTTTGTCTTCATTTTTGATTATTTTTGTTTTTGGGTCAGATGCATGAAGAGCATGCTTTATTTATTTTCTGTTTTATTTTCTTTACTTTTGGCTCTACATCTACAATTTCACTGTGTCTGCTAGCTAAAAAATTTTCTATGATGTCCCAATATTATTCCTTTGCAGCCATGTATTTGCAGCAGTATTAGAATTTGCAAAAGCATTTTTTCCAAGTTTTCTATCTACAGAAATGTATACCTACACTTACCACTCATTCAGTTATTTCTTGACATGATTGTTTGAGAGCTGTTCAGTTAAATTTGAGGTTAATGAATCACATTGCACTTGAGTTTACTTGTATTTAAACTTCACTAAAATGTGCTTACTCAAAGAAATCCCCAGAAGGCTTATTGGCCTCCATTTTCTGCTAATACTGCTACTACACATTTTCCATTATACCTCTGAGGAATCAGGTACTCTTCATGTTTCTTGTGAAGCTTAATTTTTCCTCAAAACTGTCTGGTATTCTGATGAGCTAAAAGATGCCAAGGCTTGTAATTTAGATAAAAATCATCCCGAGCATTTGGGGAAATTTTGCATGTCGGATCACTTAGTCTAGAGATTATTTTCCTGCTTTCTCCAAAATAATTAATTTTTAAATTTTCTTTTTTTTTTTTTTTTTTTTCTTAAGAATGAAAGAGGCTTCTTGGAGAGTGGTTTGTTTTTTAATTTTGCTGAAAGATGTGGGAAAACAAAGCATTTTCTCATTTTTGCAAAAATTAGATTTTTTCGTGTAAATTGTTGTTTGTCAAAAAAGACTTTGACAGAAGGTATTTGATTGGTGCTAGTAGTAATTAAAAATGCTATGCTGAAAAATGCTCTAAACTCCTTTAAAAAAAAAAAAGATATGGTAGTGATTCATTAAACAACTGCAAAATATAAAAGAAATAGAAAGACTCACAAATGAAATATAAGCTTTGGCAATGAGGTAGAATCCTTCCTCTAATCAACAGAAATTATTCTGAAAATGTGGATGACAGCTGTTATGTAGGGTTCTCTCTTGAAATTAATTTCAAATTAAATTGAATTCCCTACCCATTAAAGGTGAGTGGAGTAGACAGGTAAAAGCCAAAGGGGTACTCGGGTCTTGCGTGTCAGAGACGGGACGCTGGAGCTGCCTCTCTGCCTGGCACTGCCAGCAGCAGAAGCTGGAGCAGGGGCTTGGGTGTGCAGTTTGTGGAAATGCAGAGCCTTTGGGACGCTCCCCAGAGAAGCCAACTGAGGGCAAAAGTGTAAATTGTGGCCCACCAGCTCCTAGTTTTTCTGCAGAGCAGGATCCTTCAGTTGTTGAACAATAGCAGCAGCTGCGAGGACCTTTGCCATCCTCCTGACACCTTAATTCACTGCTCTGAACTTGTTTGCTCTTGCCAATGGCTTTTGCTCTGCTTTCATCTCAGCCTTGCTCTCCGCTCTGCCCATTCTCCTCCCCTTTCTGTCCCTCTGCTGAATTTTCTTGCTTGCTGTGCTTGCTATCTTTCCTTCTGAATATTTTCTGCTCCCCAGAAGCTTGAGAGCGGCACCCATCCCAAGAGTAAACTTTCTTATAAGCCTGTTTCTTCATGAGAAATACTAATAATTATTATATTCATAATGAAGTTCAAAACTTGCAAAAAAATGGAAGTGATACAACAGCTATACCTGCATCCAGAATATTTTCTGTGCCCTAGAGCCTAGGAATGTCTTCAGGTAATTAAAAAAAAAAAAAAAATTACTTGTTCTGTAGAGGATGGTGTTTTGTAATACTTCAGACTAGTTAGAAGTATGTCAACAAGACTTAACAACTGGCTGGTGTCAAGAGTATCACAGCCTATTAGAAAGCTCAAGTAAAGAACATTAAATCCATCAAAAAAACCCCATCTAATCTCTCCAGCTTCAAGATTTTGCAAGGGAAAATCCTTGTATCTTATAGCACCCAATTCAAGTACATTTCAGTACAAATAAATAATGGTAAGATTTTATTGTGTTGTCAGAATGTAACACTGCAGCAAAGGTTTGGCCTGAATTCCTTGACATTTAGTCTTGCGATTGGGCCATACATGTTTTCATGTCCACGAATAATCAGGTCTTTGATTTATTCTGGACTGAAAATAATAATGCTAAGTGACATCAACGAATGGGATGACATTGCCATCCCAGTGCCACACTGAAGATACCAGTTTATGGCTTGGACCTGCTGTTAGTTTGCCTGAGTGGTGTAAAGCAAGATCACAAAAGGGAGAATGCTGCTTCATTTACATTGCTTTCTTCCATACGGAGATTTTCCTCAAACACCTCTGCTTTGATCAGCTGTGTACCGATACACAGTATTGCACCTGATGAATTCAGAGTTTCAGATGTTATCACCATGGTGTAGTTGGGAGGTGTAACTTGCAGGTAGTGCACAGGAGTGCCTATTGTGTACTTTGCACATCGGAATTTTTTAGATTTTGTTGCTTAGCTTTGAGAAGCTTTGTGCAAAAATCTATGTGTAACTTGGACCTTTAGAAACGTGGGGTAGGTTTCAGTTCTAGTATAAAAAGAAATCAAACATTGCCAGCTTGTTTCCTTGATTGCTATCAGGGTGGGGTGAAAACAGTCAGAGATGAAAACATTTTATTTTTTCTGCCTTGGTCTGGGAAAGAATAAGTTTCTAACTTTCAAAAGCTCTCTAATAGCTGATGATAGTTATTATTATCTGAAACGGTGACTTATATTGGACAGTTCCAAACTCTAGCTTACTTTGTAGAGCTTGGGGATAGAATAATATACGGGACAAACCCATGCGAAGTATGAAGATTGATGATGTTGATGGGAGAGATTACTTTTTAATGCATACTAGAAAAGTGTATGGCCTGAAAAACAAAGCCTGTTGAGTTACTATCTACCTAAATCACTCCTTGTCTTTTCCACATTGCAGTGCCTATCACAGTCTCACAGAAAAACAGAGGAATGTTTGTAGGACTTTCTTTGGATCAGTTATAAATAATTTAAATGAACAAACCTTTAATGTAATAAAGGTGACTTTTAGCTGGGCCTCAGCCATGTGGTTACAACTGCATCTAATATTCGGCATTTATTTGTAGCCTCAGAAGTGTGGTACCTCTGCTGTGGTGTATACTGCTTCTGATCAAAAACATTTAGCCAGTGTGGAAGGGGGGAAAAAAAAAAAAAGAGACAAGTTAGTCAGAAAAAGATCAACTGTTTGGAGGTGTGATATCTGTAGATGAGAGCCAAGTTAGGAAAGGGGGTTAGCTATTGAAATAGCCAAGTTAAACAAGAGACACTTAGGGCTAAGTAGCCTCCCAAAGGATTGATAAACTTTCACATGGGGAGTGTGTGCGGTTCAG
>NW_010144991.1:7969-57807 GCF_000699245.1 Pterocles gutturalis
AAATGGTGTCTTGTTTAACTTGGCTTTTAAGATAACTAGCCCCTGTCTAACTTGGACTTCCCTGATGGTATCCCACCTTTACAGGGCTGACCCTCTTTATAACTTGGCTGTTTGTATTTCTAAAATGGTTTTGATCAGATAGCACTTTTTTTTTTCTTTTTTTTTTTCTTTTTTTTTTTTTCCCCAGTTCAGAAGAGAATTAAGCTTGGTTTAGAAAAGAATTAAGTTGCAAGAGAGAATATATTAGTGTCGCATTGAGAGACAAGCTGATTTTAATAAAACACAATTGTAGAATGAAGAAAAAGGAACACAGCCAGAACAGGATTTTAACCCACAGCTTGCTCTCCCACAAGTAGATTTTGTTGCCATAAGGCTATGTGGAGAATAGCTGACTCTATTTTTTGCATAACTGAACGAGCCCATCTAGTCCCTTAAAATGAATATAAATATGGAAAATGACAAAAAGAAAACTGATATTGCACAAGGGCTAAAAAGCTTGAATCTGAATATGTGCTCATGTCTGTGCACTGACACAACTGCAAGAAAATCAGACAATGTAAATAACATATGGTTTGTTTTTCCAGCAAAAGGAAAGAAGGAAGACAAGGGGGTTTAATAAGTTTGGCAAGTTGTCCCTTCTAAACTATCGTACTCTAAAGGGGACATTTTGTGTATCATTCCAGTTATACAGATGCACCGAGAGCCAAATCCTGCTCTTACTGAAGTCAATGGGAGTTTTGCCATCAACTTCACTGAGACCAGGATTTGGCCTCAGAGGAATTAATTCTAACAATTGGAGTTGTCAGGGCAGTAACGGATTTCTCATACAAATTTTGTCCTGTGTGGATAGCGAAAGGCTAGGTTTTTAGCTTGGCTAAAGATGCTGTTGTGACTCTGAATGCCTGGGGTGTGGATGTGTGAGTGTGTCTGTAGAGAGCAGCTTTTGCAGATTTATGTACATTTTGATGAAGGGCAGGGACAGTATTTTACTCTGCGTTGGTACGATGCCGGGCGCAGCGGGGCCCGGAGCCTGACAGAGGGCTCTGACCGCTCCTGTGCTATAAACAATTATTCATAATGGCGTTACAGAGCTCGTAAACAGTGTTCTATTCCTATGACAGATACAGTAAATGGGTAACATGTTGTTCTCATGTAGCAACATATGCTTTACATAATTTAGTAATACAGTACTTTATATAGTCTTTTAGAATAAAAACAGGAGGGCATGTTATTCCACACTGCTCCACTGCTCATACCCAAGCTTTTCTGAATTTGACAGGAAAATGCAGTTTGTAGGGACAGAGTCAACTATTTTGCTTCTTCTTTAGAGCAGGGTTTTTAAAAGTTGTGTTAAAATGTCCACAGAGAACAAGTAAGTACTCTCTGTTGTGTACAACCTTCTGTCCTTTTGTGCATTCTTATCTGTAAGTTAACCAGAGCTCCATTCAAAATTATCGTTGTCAACCAAAAAGATATTACATTGTTGGAAAGCAAAGACATTTTTTAAGCATTTGAACTTTCTAGCATAGAATTATGTTATACAAAGTGGGTTTTTTATATAAAGTGGTTTTTAATACAAAGAAAACCATGCTTTTATAACTATTTGATTGTGTTTGAAAAGATGTGTTACTTCAGTGTTTCTATGACACTATGAAGTGAAAAGTGTATTGCAGCAAACTGAAGAAGAAAAAACACAAAATGCCACTGAAAATTGTATGAAGTTCAGAATAATGCAGTGGAGTGTGAGTGAGCAATAGGAGGCCATTGCAGTGTGGGGGGGAAACCAGCAGGATCTTTCCCATATTGTATGAGACACCAAAGTAAAGCTGCTTGCTTTGTTTAGAGGGAATCGTATTGTACGGTCAATTTATTTTCTTTGTCTTGGTAGGTAGAAGCACTGCGAGAGGGAAGGCCTAGGAGAGGCTCTCATGTTAACGCACTTCTCGTTTTCCTCCAGGAGAGTACACAACTGCTACAAATGCCGTCAGTGCAGCTTCACCGCTGTTGACACTCAGTCACTACTAGAGCACTTCAACACTGTGCACTGTCAGGAGATGGACGTCACTACAGCCAACGGGGAGGACAGTCATGGCGTTTCATCTATCAAGGAGGAGCCAAAAATTGACGTCAAGGTCTACAGTCTGATTAATCCAGACCCCAAAATGGGGGAGCCCGTATCTGACAGCATAGTGAAGAGGGAAAAGATAGAAGATAAGGAAGTGCTCAAGGAGAAAGGCTGGACTGACAGTCCCAGTGATGATCTTCGCAACGTGTCCTGGAGAGGAACAGACATTTTGAGGGGGAGCCCGTCATATACACAGACCAGTCTAGGCTTATTGACCCCAGTGTCCGTTGGCCAAGAGCAGCCAAAGCCTTTAAGGGATAGTCCAAACGTAGAAGCTGCCCATCTTGCACGGCCCATTTACGGCTTGGCGGTGGAGAGCAAGGGCTTCCTGCAGGGCGTGCCAGCCGGAGCGGCGGAGAAAGCCGGGCAGCTCACCCAGCCCTACCCTGGATCCGGGGAGAGCAAGGCAAAGGATGAATCCCAGTCCTTATTACGGGTAGGAAGCTCTCTTTTTTTTTTTTCTCCTTGCTTTTTATGATTACAAGTATGTTATGTTTAATTAGGCATGCAAATGATTTCTTCAGTTCCAGAGTAATGTGGTTGGGGTTTTTTTCATGCATGGGGGAAAAAAGAATCAAGGAAAGGCTGAAAGACTCAAACTTGTAAAGCTAAACTGGCAGGTAAATGTTCCAAAGTGTTTGCACAAACAGTGTATGTATTGATATAGTATTAGTAAGCAAGTGCTTCTGTTTCACTATTTAGCTCTGGTTGAATTTTGTTTAATCATGCCTGCTAATTGTGCAGGTTGATGATGCATTTGAAGAAGGAAGGTTTACAACCCCAGAAGGCTGCACATCTGTTACACTGAAGTAACTAATCACCTCTTACATTTTGTGGTGGTGTGACAGTTCACACTTAAGCAAGATTTCACATTATTAAATATCTAAGAATGTGAAACCTGAGTTAAATATTAATAAAAACTAACCTTTTTTTTTTTGTGAAGCAACATAATTATATATCAGTTTTGATACTTCTCTGGTTGCCTTGGAAGCAAAAGAAAAAGAAAAAAGATAAAAGGAAGGAGCTCAGGTGATAAGAAAAGGAGAATATTTGTCACACCAAAGAACTCCTATTCTGTTTTTTTTAAAAAAAACCAAAAAAACAAAAAAACCAAAAAGACCTATATATAACAAACTTCCCCTTACATCAAGGTATGCTTTTCCCACTGTAGATAAATCTGAGGTTAGAAAAGCTCTCAAATTCTGAGGAGATGAACAGGGAGCCAAATAAGTGTCTTTCTCCTGGAGTCGTCACTGTATGCTTTCAGGGGCTGCTCCCTTCTGAACTTCTAGAAACTTGCTACAGGAGCAGTTAGTCCACAGACAAGCCTCGCTACAATGGAAGTGGTGATCAGCTATTTTTCTTTATTGTCTTTTATAAGAACATTTATAACCATAACATCCATTACTGTAGGAGTGAACAACATGTCAGAAGAGGACAAAAGGCAAGATAAATATTTTATTCCATGGTCTGCTAAGATTATATATAGGTATATCTGTCAATGTATACATATATGTCTCTTACAAACTCTTTTAAAATGAAGTCAGTGGTCTTAAAAATATTGCAGTTACTCTAATTATAAAATAATGTGTCTGCCACTTAAAGCCTGCATGCAATTTAGGGAGATCAAAGTCTTTTGTATCTTACAAGTCATGAATAATTTTTGTTGTCATATCTTAAGTGCATGAGAAGCAGTTGGAGTATGACAGGTTCCCCGTTGCAAACCTGGGTGTGTGCTCGCTGTGAATGGCAGGGTTATATTTGTCTCCTCCTTTTGGAAATACGTATAAAAATGTATACGTATATCTGACTAGCAGTGGAATTCGTGCTGTACATATGATGCTAGTTACATCCCACTTCAATTCTTGCAGTGGTTCTTAGCAGTGCACAGAAATAATGGCCAGAGGAGCCATTTATGTTGTGGGTTATCAGAATACAAATAATTTTCATTTATTTTTTGACTACCAAAGAATGAAAAAAACCAACTAAACAAAAATCTGCAAAGGGACATGGTAGTATACAGAATCAGCTTTATAGAGTTCTAAATTTTATTAGTACCTGGAGCCTAAAATCTTAGTAAGTGGCAAAATAAGGCCATGATATTATTTTAGCCATCAGTCAGTAAAGAAGGGGAAACTGTACATTGGCTACTTTTTATGCCACCCTTTAAAATAAGTTCAGACACTTTTAAAAAGTCTTTATGCAAAAGCACTATTTTTTTTTTCAAATAAGTATTTTTATCACTTTGGAAATATTTAGAACCCTTCTGGATATTCAGAAATATGAAGTACCTGTAATTTTCATGGTTTTCTGAAAAAAAAAAAATTCTTCTTTTTGTGTATTAACAGTGTATATAAATTAGTTCCTTGCATTTTAAAGTGTGTACAACCCATTTCTCTTTTATAAGGTTTGTAAAAGGATTTATTAGTGGATTAGGTCTATACTGCCTGGTGAAAAAACACCCTTCAAAGAAGAATTACTTTTGTGTTCACTTTTAGCAACCTTGATCTTTGAACTCTGTTGTGCCAAGGACTTGTTTGTCTAGGTCTTTTCCTTAGTTACAGTATTTTAATTTTCACTTTTATTTTTTTGAAAATTGGGCAAGTTGCCTTTGTCAGTTTGAAATACTAAAAAAAAAAGATTTCTACATCTGCTGAAAAAAGTCCCTAATCATATATATTTCATCACTATTGATGGATAGAGGAAAACAGAATTCAAGCTTCTTGAAGCTAAGGGTTGATCTGAAGGATAGGAGATGGTGGAAGATGAAGGAGTGTGATTCCGTGAGTGATATTAATTCCCTGTTCTCCTGGATCTGTGAAAAAGTTCACAGAAACCTAACTCCTTTATTTGCTCTTGATTTAGCTTTCTGTAGCTGGAGTTATGGGACGCAGTCCTGGAGCCAGGAAATAAGAAGACAAAGTAATGGTCAGCTTGACCAGCGGGAGTTGAGTGTATTATCTGACATACATATTTGTTATATGTATGCCTGGAAGCTCACTTGGCCCAGACAGAATTAGAAATCATTCAGAAAAGAACTTTCCTTCCATTCTGGAAAAAAGCTAATTTTTTGTAATCCTTTGAAATAAAAAGAAAAAAAAAAACACAAAACAAACCTATGTATTGTTAAGCAAATGTCTCCTGATTATCCACTTTTGGAGGCATTTATTTTTCTAATATGAAATAGCTGGTAGAAATAGCTAATGTTGTGCTAAAAGTTGGGCCTTTGTAAAAGCAAAGTGTTAAATCAATACATACTTCTGGTATCATATAATGAATGCTCATACAAAATACTGTATCCCAGGATGACTGGTGACTAGGAAACAAAACCTATAATAAAATTACTCTGGACACCTTCATTTTTTTTTTCCCCAAAAGACTGACGCAGAGGAAGCCAAAAATTTGGGATTACTCAGTGAATAAATACTGTGAGAAATGGACTGAAAAAAAATCTAATACATCCCTTTGGTTTTACTGGCTATTCAGTATTTATAAAGTGGTTCTGCTTATTACAAATGATTTGTAATGATTTGACAGTAGCAGTAATACCATGTGCTTTTCATTTTTTAGTTCTCTCACTGGGGGAAGGGAAAGGGGAGATCATGTTTTTCACATTTTTTCATATAGAGAGAGGTTAATGCTGCAAGTGGGTTTTCTAGATACTGAGTTTAGGAGGGATTAGCATTTTAATAAAATATCAAAGATGATACAGACCAGCCAGGGAAGGGGTGAAAATCTACAATTGCCCACAGAAATCCCTAATGCCTACAGGATAATTGTAAACTTTTGGACATTACTTGGGGTGTTTTTCAGGTTTGCATGTTGTGTAAGCCATTTATGTGCTTTCTTGCATTCCTTCCCCGCATGATGGACATGTTCCCTCCCCAGACTCCGTGCTACAGGAGATTATTCGTGGGAGTCATTAGGGTAGGATTTCTTTCCTTATTAGCAGCTAAAAAACCGAATCACTTGTGACCTTTCGGGGAGCTGGGGATGGTGCAGTGACGATAGCTTGAACTCTGCATGTGTGCAAACGCACATGTGCAGTGGACGCACCTTTTTCCCCGAGAGCACTTCCAAGCTGTGTGTATGTAACAGAATCTTTCTCAGGGGCTTGGTAGACTTCTGTGAGTAGCTTTAATTTATTTTTCTTATTAAAATGTTTCCAGCAGCTGTACTTACAGCGAACTGGTATGTTTTTGCAAATGGGAACTACAAAAAATGTACCTCAGCGTGGTACAATGTAGACATTATTTCTGCTCTTCCTTAGAGTAGCTGATTTTATAGTTTAAAGATTTGTTGATACTGGAAGGTCTATTGAGATGCAAAAATGTTCCTTTTTTTTTTTTTTTTTTTTTGGGTAGCACATTGGCAGCCAGCAGACTCCAGGCCAGGGAGATTGTTTAATGCTTTGACAATGCAGATCTTGGACAGCAGGAACTTTTTGCTAAACTGATTTCAAATGAAGTGTCCTGTTTTTGTATGCGTGGACACTGCAGAACAAAGTTTTCCACAAAATTAGGAATGGCAGCCTGAGGCTTGAGACCTATACACAGACCTAGTTAGCTCACCTAAAGGTATTGGTAAACACTGCTGCCTTGCATGGTCGTTTAGCTGATGCAGATGCAGAATAGCACGGATCAGGGTGTCCTGCGGTGCTGCGTAGATCTCAAGGCAACAGGGAGATGCCTCTTGCAATTGATGGAACAGGGGCATTTGCGTACAGTCCGAGGGAGAGAGATTGTCAAATTGTTGCAGAGATGCTGGTGATTTTTATCAAAGGCAGGCTACAGGCTGTAATGTTAAATATCTAACTGAAGTTATGTTAACCTTTGCTATGAGCTTTTATATGGGGCAAAGGATAAAATCAGCTCTTCTGTTAAATCAAGACTATTTTGCACACAGACTGTTTACACACTACAGGAAATCATGGCGTTTCGAGAAAGTTTCCATTGAACTTTAAGAAGAGTTATTTTCTTTTTGTCTGTGATATTTATACTTCTGATATTTCATATAGTGTTCTGTCTGGAGCTGGTTATATGGCTTTAAATTTGGGAGAGAGAGGAAATCAGAAGTTATTTGCCCTCTCCCTGTTTTGCATTCTCTATGTGGCTGATTGACAGAGCTGATTTAAAAATAAGCAATAGGTATGCATGTATCAGTAAATTTACATGTAATTGATTTAATACTGGTATAATAAATATCACACACAATTCCTAGTGGTGAAGCATTGTTTCTCCTTTTATAAAGTACCGACTCCTGTTATCCACAGAGTTAGATGCCACATAGCTGCAAAGCAGTGGAAACTGGCCTTTGTGATTTCCGAAAGACTTCTCTAAACATTCCGTTCTTGGCCAGAAGGATAATATACCTTTGAGGTAAAACCTGCCTCGCTGCAGTCGGTAGAAGTATTACCGCTGCATTTAGCAGGAGCACAAGGAGCAGCACTGGAAGGTTCAAGCACAGAGAATGGGATCTTGCTTTAAATGTGATTTTTCAGTGGTCACTACAGGGGAATGGATGGAAGTATTTGAGTGCTTTGGCACTGTGTCCCACTTCCAACCATCTTTTGATAGCAATGTCTTAATGGAGTATCTACAGAATTAAATTTAATGCATATAATTGTATCATACATCTCATATTGAAGTTGGTGGAGGTCTTGGATTCTGCATCTCGTCCCTCAGCCACTTTGGGAAAGAAAAAAGCAGCCCTTTAAAGAAGAAACATCTGAAATGGTTTCTCTGTAGCTGCATCTCATTTTTTTCCCATTTCCTCTGACTCTGTTAGAGATCTTTCAGGAAGTATTTATAGTCGAGGCCATTCATTGCCATACGGGTCCTCTAATTAGCTGAGGGGAACTCAGCAGGCAGTGTGTCTTACTAATGCGCGGAGCTCTGTCAGGTCAGAGGGCTGCCAAAGTCTTTCCGTTTTTTTAGAAGCACCTGTTTCCACAAGTGTCTGCCAGGGGAGGCAGTGGGCTACTTTTAAAAATACAACTGCATTCTGGAAAATGGCAAGGCTCCTCTGACACGGAAAATGAGAAAATAAAGTTAGGACTTGAAGAGAGAATGGTTTTGAAGCGTTGGGTTTCCTGCACAAAACCAAGGCGGGTAAAATCCCCGTGCTGGTGAAGGGCTCGCGAACGAAGCTAAAATAACTTTCTGAAGGTTTCAAGTAGTTTAGAAACAAACATGTACTTGGCTGCTTTTAGTAACTACTGGAACCAAACCCACAAGAAATTGAATGTTTTGCATTACTCATCCTGACGGAGTGATCAGATAGGACTAGAAAGTAACTTTTAGAAAAATGTTAACCTGCCCAATTAAAGGCATGATTCTGGTTTTTGTGTGGGGTGTGTCTGTCATGTGGAGAGACAACCCCACCTCATGCATGTTTACCCACCTGTCAGTGCATATTTTTAATTTATTTATTTTTTTTTTCTTCTCCCTTTTACAAAATGTGGTTTAGAAAAGAATTAAATGATAAAATCATTATTTGGGTGGGGCGCGTTAATAATGCGAAAGGGCAGCAGCTACGTCAAAATCCTTGATGAAAAGGTGAATCAGTATGTGGAACAAAGGGCTGGGGAGATGGGTATGGGCCCCCGGGCTGCTGCGTAAGCAGCAGGATTTATTGAAGTTGCTATGATCAATAACAATGATTCAAGCAGGGAGAATCGAGATAATTCTTGATTTAAAACAAGCCGCTTTGTTTGGATGGGAGAGACGGTAATGAAGGCGAGAACAAAAGAGTGCTTGCTTGTGTTGAACCGAGTGGTCAAAACAGATTGACAATCTGTGTCAGATGCAATTAACGCAATTTTATGTTACCCTTCCTAGTTTGGGTAGAAGAACCTCTCTTTTGCTCTCTCCAGTCTGGTATTTGGTGTGCCGGTGTTGGTGGGAGCAAGAGGGGCAGGGTGCTGTTGTTACCTGGATGCTGCACGCCTGCACCAGGGCTCGGCTTCGCTGGGCGAATGTCACCTGGGTGCTTGAGGCTGTCGCTCTGTCCATCACTGCTCCGGGGAATGGCGGTTCTCGAACTCGCCGTGAGGGTGGGAGTATCCTTGGTGCATGGGTACAGCTCACCCTGGCAGCCCCCCTGCTCTGGGCTGGGTGGGGGTCCAGGCACAGAGGGGCCCCCGGCACTGTCCCCCAGCTGAACAGGAGCCCCTGGCGTGGGGCGGTGGGAGGCTTGGAGGTCTCCCTCCTGGCTCAGCCCCTCTGCTCCACTAAGCTGCCTTTGTTGACACTGAGAACGACCCATTCCTGCAGCCTTTATTCATATCTCTGTGCTCCAAACTGGACACACCGAATGAGGAAACATTATTCCTTTAGGTACAACCAATCCTGGTAAGCAGCTATGGTTTTTTTACTGTCTTCAAATAGAGTCTTGATATTTTTTTTTTTTTTTCATGTCCCTCCCAGTGGAAGCAGCTCAGTTAAAGCAGTGTAAGCAGTGTCAGGGTATGGAGCACAGCTGTGGGCACTGCAAAGGCAAACAGCGCAGCAGCAGCTCCCTCCAGTCTAAACAATTCTGAGAACTGTCAATGGGAAGCCTTGTTTAAACTGTGAAGTAAGTAAATGCGGCTTCTTGCACGACGAGTAAATTCAATAATTAGCTGAGCTTCTCCAAAGTTTTGAAAAGTTAGCTGCAACGATAGCTGTTATCCAGCCCTATTATTGTTCCGTATTGCAAGTAGTACTTAGCTTGAGATTATATACCTGAAGTGAAATGGAAGCTTTAATTGTATTTAGAAACTGGATCCAATAAGAAACACACGTTCGCTCATGTCCGAGGGCAGAACTTGCTGCTAACTTGTAGATTTTCAATGGAAAATTAAATTTCATAGATGAATGCAGGCAAGGATTGTACATAATTCTATTTTTGCCTGAAGTACTATGGTGCTGAACAGTGAAAATCTATGTGAAGATACTTCTAACATCTGGAAGTACAGAGTTGCTTTCTGTATTGAATTTCAGACAACACTCTACATGTATTTGGTGATTAAAAGACACAATAAATATACTCGTTTAGAGGAGGGATATTATGATAGACAGCAAATAAATGTTTAATTTATTGGACTAAGAAGGGAACATTGTCGTTATAATTGATTTGAAGGAATCCAGATGCTATCCACATCTGAACAAATTCAAAATGTTAAAGATTTAAAAACGGATATATGAATAAACAGTGCGCACACGTGTTCTGTGATTTTTCCATGGAGGTATCTAGGGGTTAATACACCCAGTTAAAAATTACAACTATGGAAAATAGTTGTTATATAAAAAGATATGTTCTGAAACAGAAATATATATATATAGATATATGTATGTGAGATATTCAAAAGCTTTTCTGAAACATCTTTTGTTACCTTAGCACTCCTCAGAATATGCATGTGGCCACCTTGGAAGTAGTCTTAATTTTAAGATCTCTAATGTAGCACAATTGATTTAGTGAACAATTTCCTGCCTAATGTAATTCATTTAATTCATGTACCAAGTTCTGTTTTTAAAATTAAGCTTTATAATGGCTAAATAGTTCTATTGATGTTTTTCTAAGCGTTTTTCTAAGTAACAGTATGTTTATTTTAGAAAATTTTATAATCTTAGTTGTAGTGATATAATATGTATACAATATAAATCTATAAATATGGGTATTCTGTATTTCATGTTACATTATTTAGTGTTCAGATAGGATATAATTTGTGCATAAAGACAGGAGGAGGAATAAGGATGTTTTCTCTTTCTGTGCTGCACACAGTATTAGGTTTCTGAAACCAAAGGCTGTGCAGCACTTTGCAGGCAGCTTGCAAATGGACTTTTAAATCTCTGCTGAATTTGTGTATCCTTGTGCTGCCTGAGATTTTCAAGTCCCAGGTTGGTGAATCATATTCGTCCTAGTTAGATGGTTAATTCCCTGTGATTTCTTGGCTGCTTTAGGCCTTAGTCTCCTGATTCTGTCTGTAAAAGGGGAATGAGGGCAGCTTTGCGAGAGCAAAGAGAGATGCACTAAACTCTGTATTGTGCAACACTATAGACATAGCAAGAAGACCCCTGATCTATAAGCATCCTGAATCAATATTCCCAGTTAACTTCTCTGGGCATGATGATATAACTTTTTGTAAGAAATATTAGTGAAAGAGAAAAACTTGAGAAAAACTTAAAAAAAACAGATTATAATTTTAACTTTGTTAAAATTCTTTTTCTTTCCTTCAGCCTGAAACAGAAAAAAAAAAAGAGAAAGCAGGAATTTTGGAGCGAGGCATTTGCATTTCTTGTTTCACTTTGACCTCATTTTGGTTTATGTGCCTCTGATGTGTATAGTGGCAAACTACCCGTTTTCACTTATGGGAAGAAGTCTTTTAACGATGGCTTACAGTGCAGTCTTTAATCATGTGAGTTGCCTCCAGCACTTGCTGAGAGTAAAATTCCACCCTCTCCATTTTCAGAGGGGTTGTACTATATCGGCAGTTTCTCCTTGCGGGACTGTCTGTGATTTGAAAATTGTGTTTAAATTTAAAAAAAAAAAAAAAAAAGGAAAAAAGAGAAATAATCAGAACATTTGTCAAGGAATTTGTTATGAATGGGAACGAGGAGCAATACAAACAAGCTTGGAATGAGTTTTAATTCATATGTTATTCTGGGAGCCTACAGTTTCTGGTGAGAAAATGGCATATTTTAGGTCTATTTCCTCCAGTTTTTGGCATGGAGCAATGCCTGTTTTGTTCAGTCAGATGTTCAAATGGGAATTTTGGATGCTTAGAACTAATTTTAGTAGGTGAGGGTCAAATTTATTATGATGCTACAAATAGAGTTTGATCACAGCTGCTTTACTGCAATTATAAAAATCGGCTGTGAATCACTTAAACTATATTTACTGGTTACCAAAAAAAATTAATCTCATCCGTATAAAACTCTTTTTTCTCTTAAAGTTTTGAGTATCATCATTTATATATCCAGTAGTTTGAATTTGATTTGATCGTGTTGCCAGAGTATTTTTGTGCAACTCTCCCCCTGTGCCCCAGCAGTGATAGTGTGCTCAAATGACTCTCCCATTCTCTCCTGAAGAAACTGTATCTTTTTGTGTTAGGGTAAATTTCTAAGCTTGTTCTGAAATTACAGTAAATCACACACAGACCTCCTCAGACTTATTAAAAAAAAAGTTAGAAACTTCACTGGAAGTTGGGCACTTCAAAGCTCTTGCTGCTCTAGTCTGTACATGACTAAAAGGCTGTAAGGCAGACACCGCAAGGTGAAAGCTCTCAAATCAAAGCAAAACTTAATATACCGCTATTATCCCCTTTATAAGACAGGGAAGGGATTATTCCCTTTATATGGCGAATAATATCTTTACATATTTATGAGGTTTTTTCTGATAGTAACTTCTTTAATGTTCATGGGGTTGTGTGTTAGAAAATACTGAGTTATTCTCCATTTTTTTGGACATTTCATGGCAACTCCTCTCTCAACCCAAAGTGGATGTATTCCAGAGCTGTTTAAAAGTTTGTATTGTGCAGAATAAGCTTAGTCAGCCTGTTTCTTGAGAAAAGCGTTTTCTTCACAATTCAGTTAATGGACTCAGCTATGGTGATCGTTTTGGCATTCCTCCCTGCAGCTGATAAAGAAGACAAACATCTGTAAAGCTCTCCATTGACAGTAGCACAGTACCTGTTATTATATCACTGAAATTCCTTTATATTTGACTGAGGTATGCTAGAAACTGAAATATTTCCTTTTGTTTCAAATTCTCATAAACCCTACCTCATTCAGTGTTTGAGGACTGGGGAGAGTTAATGGAAAATGTGATTAAAATCTTCTAGGCTTCAAGGCTTGTAAACAGCTTGACACCTACATATGTTTGTGGGCATACATGTGTTTTACTGGTATGTTTACTAATTTTCAGTGAGGTTTAAAAATCAGAATGAAATTTAAAAAGTGAGATTTAGTTTCAAGTTAAAAATGAAAAGGCTTTTCCACTGAACACAGAATTTCTGTAGTTATTCAGCCAGATGGTTTGTACAACTAATAATAATAATTTTTAAAGTTACAACTTTACCAATTTTTCCATTACAGAAAAATTATGTTCTTCTTAGAAGAAGTTTTAAATCTGGGTTGATTTTTAAATAGATCTTTTCATCCCTTTAAGAGTGTAAACTTAATCATCACTTAATCAATTTGCCTTTGCCTTCTAATAGCCAACTAAATGGTGGAGGTCTTTGCAATGGTTATTCATAACAACTGTCAGAGCAGATTTGATGTAGGGACTTCTACAGAAATGCAGAGGATAGTTGATATCTGTTAAATTTGTTCCCTCAGTCTGGACTTTCTTGGTATAGTGGTCAACTAAGTGACTCCTCAGGTGAGACTCAGTTTCAGTCAAACCTCGTGACCAGCTGTGTGTGTCTCAGGTGTTTCATTTGACTTCAGTGTCCTGAGTTGGCGTTGGTGTAGACCTCTAAACTTAACATTTTCTGAAATGTATTATTTCAGTGAGGTGAACAGACAGCCTGGGAGAAAGCCTTGATCATTCCTAAAGGTATTTGAAGCCTTTCTGAGTAATATCCTGCTTAAGAAGTTAAGCAAAAGCCATTTTGGACACCAGTCCGCCAAGTACATCACTGTTGTGAGGAAAGCACATTTTTAAAAACACTGATTTGAGAAATATTTTATTTGTGCTGGTTCTGTAGGTCCTTGGCAAAGAAGTTAAATTTTGTAAGGAAGTTAACAGGATCTCCAGCCAGCTGTCCACACCGAAGGGCTCCCCGCACCTCAGGAGCTGCAGTGTGCCTGGTTCTCTGCCCAGCAGTCAATGCCTCTGGACCCTCACAGTCAGCTTTTTTTGTCAGTGTAGATCTGCTTCCCTCTTTGCTTGGCCAGGTTGCAAGGAAACTTCACTGTAAGCTCTCTTTTCTTGTCTTCTTTAGCTTGGTGTGGCTCTCTCTCCCATTAATCTTTTGTGGAACTCACAGTTTTCTGTAGGAAAGTTCATTGAAATTCACCAAATTTGGAGCTTTCTTTTGAGAGAAAAAATACTAAACCATTCGTTCTGTTATAAGAACTGTCTAGGCTTTCTGATCCGCCTTTCCTAAAATACACATTGCCTGCATCACAAATGGAGGCTTCCTGATGGGGAGAGATTAAGCAAAATTGTCTCTATCTCCTTCTCTTTGGCATCTGCACTTTGCCACGGTTGGAGCCAGGGTACTGGTCTGGGTGGGCTTTGTTCTGACAGGTTCTCTCTCGAATGCCTACTAGCGTGCACGTAAATGGCCCTAGAGATCTGATATCCTTCCTACCAAAAATATTCTCATGGCCTTGCTTGCTTTCATCAGCACCACTAAGTAAACCTCAGCTAGTGGAAGGAAACATGTTAGAGCACAGCAGACGAACAGAATGGATGAAACTACAAATTGTTAGTCTGTTAAACACAGATTATGTCTTTGGGTACAAATTCCATTAGTGACTGAATGAGTCTGGATGGGTAGTAGCTTGTGGAAGTATTTGTTATGACAAAACCAACTTTTCATTAATAGACAAAGTTATCCTGTTTTCCTCTGTAGTCTGGCCAACATCAAAATGTTTCAAACTAATTTCAGACTTGTAAAACACTGTCTATCAGATACAGACATATGGATTGAACTAGTAATTTGCTTGCCATCTGCTGATAAAGGAAGTAAGGCGTCTAAGTAGAAAATGAAGAATTTTTTTTTTCCCATTGGAATGTCATATGGTGCCTTTAGGAGTTGTTTGTATTGACATTTTTATTGATCGTTATGTAAAGTGTTACATTGCATTGACCTGCATCTGTTTTCAATCTAATAATGATTTTTTTGTTGTTGTTTACAAAATATCCATAATCATTTGAGACCATAAATAATATAGTTAGAAAATAACCCACTTTAAATCTGAAAAAAAATGAATTGATAGCTACAGCTTCTATTGTATGAAACAGGAATAAGCAGATTCATTTGCTTGGAGAAGAAAAAAACCTGAAATGGTTCTAACACAGTTAATTAAAATTATGTTTTCTTTTAGTCAAAATCTCCCTTTTCCTCCTGAAAGATAGGTTAGAGGCCAGGAAAAAAAAATATATTCCCGACATAAAAACAAACAAACAATCAAACCTGCCAAAACTTTCCTGCTTAGGGGAGAATGGATACTTGAGCTTTCTGGGTTTTTCCCTATAAGAGTCTTCTCTCACCAGCCCTAACGGTTTGTGTAGGTCCAGAGTTTGTCCCCCAGCTCTTTGCCAAAGCTGAGCTGTGCTGGCAATAGCTGTTTCACCTGGGGATGGTTAACCTGGAGCGGCAGAGGTTCCTCTGCCTCGCAGCAGCAGGACCAGCCCAGGGGCATCCCAGGCTGCTGGAGCTGGAAGGCTGTGGAGTCGGGAGCAGTTCCCCCGGTGGGGTGCGTTGCCTTGCTGGTTGCCTTCGGGAAGCTGCAGGGTGTCAGCGTTGAAGATTTGCTTCCTGAGACTGTGTAGACTTCTTATTCCAGCATGTAGGCCCTGGTTATATGTGGAAAATAGTAATAATTAGTTCATGCTGAAAGTTTAAGTGTTTGTGCTTTTAGTTAAAGCTGGGTGTTTGCCCATTTTCATGAAGCCTTTAGAGATTCTCTATTTAAAAAGTGACATAGCAAGTACAAAATTCAGTAACTTCTCAGTGGGTATATTGCTTTCATAGATAATAAAATACAATCGGTGCTCAAATAGGTGGAACTTTGGTTAGTTAAATAATAATAAATACTCATTTCTGCCCTAGTTCTCCATTTTTTATTCATATTGACAAGTATTTTATTCTTCATTTATTTCAGTGATTCATTTGGAACAGAGAGTGTTAAAAATATTAAGGAGCTAGGTTCTTAAACATGAGGTATGTCTTTGTAAAAATTGTGACTGAATTGTTGATTTTCTTTTAAATAGTGTTCTTAAACATGAGTTATGTCTTTGTAAAAATTATGACTGAATTGTTGATTTTCTTTTAAATAGGACAAGCCCATTTTTTTTTCCTCAGCAGTTGGAATATTAACTTGCCAGAAGTGTAGGATGTAAGGAATATACCAAAGAATTTCTATATGTGCTGGAAGTGAAAGTAATATGGAAAATCACTACTTGTCCAATATATTATTTTCTTTTTTGTAAATATCTTTGTTTTTCTGAAAATTGACATTCCTTCTAATGACCTGCAAGTCTGTGAACCATGCAGATACCTAGTAACACATACTGCTTTCTCTTTGAGTGTGGTTATGTATGGTTTCATTTGAAAAAAGCTGTACAGTTACATAAATGACAATTTACATTTGGAATTTTTGCTATGCAGAAAGCTATTGCAGCAGTGGCAACATTTTAACAGATGGACATTTGTTGCAGATGTGCTCATAGGAACTGATACCTGTGGCAGCAAGAAGTCTGCGAAAGAGGAAAATTCAGATAGTATTGATGAAGTAAAAGCTTAGGTAAATGCAGTGCTCTTGTGATGGCTTATTAATCTACAACAAGTAGTACCACTAGTAGTACCATTACTATATGGTTTCCCACATGCTTCCCCTCTGTTTTTTTATGGCTTAAGGTGCATCTGATATGCTCAGTCTGTCGTGTTGTATTTCTATGCCAGGTTCCAGCACTGTGAGTCTGCATCCATTGGGCCTATTGGTTTTTGTTCTGGTTTTATTTAATTGAAAACATCAGGACTCTATATTTTCCTGCTGGTAAAAGTTAATATTTACAGCTTACACTGGGAAGTAGATGTCCAGAGTAATTTTATACTTTTAAAGTTTGAGGTTTTTTTTATTTCTAAGACTTACCGTGCTGTAGGATATCTGACAATTCACATGTTTATAATGCTTAGAAACATATTGCAATTGATAAAATATAGGTGCTTCCAGCATTCTGTTGATGTTGACTGCAGCAATGGAGTCAAATTACCTCTAAGAAAATACTGCTTCCTGATAATCAGGAGGATATTATCAGACATTTAGTCTGACATTGTCCACCAGAAACTGGTAAACCAGCTGTGGATGGGCATATTCAGCTCAGGGTATTAAATGGCTCTTCACAGGTTGATGTTTGTGAGTCCGTTATGCAGCCTGGTGAACTGCCTGGGAAGGAGAGGAGGGTGTGATGGGTAGGGGAGGAGGAGCCAAGATCCCTTCTCTTGGACAGGCTGAATGGTTCGGGACAAATGCAAATTTCTTCTGGGCTTCTGTTGGTGCACATTTTTATTATATACTACCTTCCAAAGAACACTTGAGATTTATGAATGTTAGCAAATTGCTTTGGGAACATTGGATAAGAGGTAGTTCATAAGCAGATAGATTTATAAAAAACAGATAAAATTTTGTGGGTCTAATGCACAGTTATTTCTTATCTATCAGAGCTGTTCTTTCACAGACCGAACTGCCTTACTGAGATACTGTCACACTTCTGACATCAACAAATACTTTCAAAACCATTCCTGTCAGGTCAAGATGGTGAGAACGGCAGATACAGGAGAACTGGGACTGTATAAACAACATGTCCCCATCACTGGACTAACACAGGTCCAGAGAAGTGGCAGCGTTGTTCTCACTGCTCAGACATTGCCAATGTGCTATTCCCCCCTTCCCCTGCGCGAGAGAATTGACTGCAACTGTTTATTTTCAACACATGGTTGATATCTTTGTCTGTCTGCCTGTAGATCAGCTGTGCCTCGTTAGGGACTTTACTCATGAGCCCTGAGAATCTTGCTCAACCTTCATCTCCCTGCCATGCAACTGTGGTTTGTTAGAAATAACTGAGAAAAAATGTAAACTTTCTGAAATGACTAAGAAGTATATAGTCAGTGTCAAAGGAGCGAGAGGATGGACGGAATCGAGGGTGTGTGTAAGAGATTGGTCTGTGCCTTTTCAGACATATTTACAATATCTCTCTAGATGGAGAAAGGAAAACTCAACAGTTGTATTTGCCTTTTGAGAAATGTCAGAAAGGATATTTCAGCCTGACTGTTAGTCTTCAGGTTTCTCTTTGTACTGTGCAAAGGCAAGAGTGTGGTATTCTCAGCTCTATATAATCCCAGAATATACACATACGTTATATAAAAAACTCTTGGCTATATATACATGGCACATGCCATATTTATATGACCAAACTTACGTAGTTGAGTTAAGGGGCGGTAGAGACATTGATGCAGCTAATGGAAACATAGCAACAACGGGAAGGAAATTTGTGTGGTTTGTGATTTCTCCACTATAACCTTATCATTGATCATCCTGTTCAGCATTGCTTAAACAAATTCTGGAAAGAGAATGCTTTTTATTTTTGATGTTTTTAAAGTGTGAAGAAATCAGAGCTCGCAGATGAAGTTGCTGTGATCCTTCTATAGATGTAAAAGCATGTTTTTCTAGCCTCTTTGCAGACTCTATAGTTCCCTCAGTGGATTCAGGTGGCGTTTAGCACTTATGACCCCTCCACACAAATTATTCAAGTGTCTCTATAGAAATTACACATATACTGGTTTTTGTAGGTGCCTACCACTGCCTTCATACTTGTGCTGCTGCTACTGCTCTGTTCTCCTGCTAAACCGGGAAGACTCCATCTGGAGATCAGACAAGTTTTCAAAGTACTGATATTGCCTGTAGACAGGACAGAATTATCAAAAAGTAGGGATTTTCCGTAGGATTTTTTGAAATGGAACTATATTCGTTACTTTGGTATTGTCAAAAGTGCTTCAGCTGGTCTTGTAAAGTGAGGGTTGTTTTCAGTAGCTGGCAATGAGTTGTCAAAACAATTTGGCCTGCCATTTCATCTTTCTGAACTGTACAAATAATGAACAAAAATTAACAATATGCTTTATAAATCCGTATCATCAAAATGATATCATATGCAAACTTGGAAACCTGAAGAACAGCATCTATTTAACCACTTGATACCATTATATTTTATAGAGATTTTTAGATGTGAAAGTGTGCTGGAAACACACTAATGTAAGTGATCTTTACAAAGCAAAAATTAAAAGGTATGCCTTTTCTCCTCTGTTAGGATTTTCTGGAGAGCTCTACCATGACCAGCATAGCTATGTCACTCTCTCGTTAGTATGTGCAGAATGAATAACCTGCCTCACACCCTTTTCTAGGAGAAACTGTTGAAAGATTTGAGTTACCCTCCATAAGTAACACTGGAAGCACAAATGGCTGAAATACACTGACAATTGTGCCAATGCAAAACTGTACAAAAAAGAATGAGAATTTTGTCCCATTTTTATTGAAATATTAAATTAGATTGTTTAGGACCAACATTTGATTTAGCTTTGTAGATGGCAAGGGAAATGGACAACCTTTTAGTTATATTTCTGTTTGAAATTTGACTTTTTTTTGACAAACATTACTGTCTTTTGAAACTGGAAGGGATATGTGACATTCTGACTAGAAAAGGGATAGAAAGGACACATTAAGAGAGTTTATGAAGTTGCTGGGAAAAAAGAGTATAATGATAGTGTCAGGAAAAAAGGTATATCACACCTTCAGAACAGATGGAGTCCTCTAAGGAAGCTGAGCTGGACTTGATTTCAGTGAAATAAATGAAAATTTTGGCTTTTACAGTGACTCCTACTCTAGGAAATGATCCCCAGATCCTAGGAATGAAAAAACCTCCCTGAAGTTACCCCATCCCAGGGACTTCCAGGGCGGGACTTGTCTCTCTAATGGTGAGAGGTGTCTGTGCCCGAGTTATCTGTCTAGGATTCTTGGAGCCAATGCAAATTTCAACAACACAATTGTGAAGTACAAAAAGTGAGTTACCTCATCCCCCAAAAATACTTCTGTGTAGTCAGAGAACTGTGCATTTTTTGGCCATTCATTGTACTGGCCTCGTTGCCAGTGAAGGAAGCCTAGACACATACAGTACTACAGAGCAATTACAGGACATGATAAGAATAACAGGAGTGCCTGCTTCTGCTGTGTCTGAGTGGCAGCCTTATCACTGTAGGTAGGAAGGAAAACTTCGGATTATCTGCAGTTAATGACTTTTCTGTCTCCGAAATGTAATTTGTCAGTGAATGGGAAATACTAATGTGGCTTTAATCAAGAAAACAAGAGGAGGGGTCTGGCTAAAACTTAAAGCATTCTTTCATGAAGTAAATACAGTTTTATTTATGAATAGTTTTATTTTTCTTATTTAATATATGTGTCTAAATTTCTAGGGTGACATTTCTTTAAAAAGGCGATAGTGTAAGGCCATCGAAGATGAAGGCTGTGTTTTCAGTCCTAGCCTTTGCGTATAGCAGTGATAGTCATTCTCTGGCAGTATATTTAAAGACATGCTAAACTGATGGCTTTGTAAGATAAAAATAAAATCAGAGGGAATTAAAGGATATTTGTGAAGCAGAAAAAGGGAGTAAGGTAGACAGGAAAAGTTAATGAGCTCATTTAGATAAGACATGAGGTGTGTATATGTACGGGAGGGGAGTGTTTCCTCTTGCTTGGGCTAAACTGAGAAGTAGGGAAGGCTCAGGCTGTAAGAGAGCCAGGACAGATAAGGGAATAAGGAATCTGAAGAGACAGCATGTCTGTGAGAAGTCAAAGAATTAACTAGGAGAAGTGGCCCAAGGAGCTCTGTGTAAAGTTTTACAATATCGATTTTTTTGCATCTCAAACAAGCTTTTAGTGCTTTATTTCCTTATACCTCTCACTCTTGGTGTACCTGCCTTTGTTCCTTCTGGATCTGTGAAGTCCATCTCAAAGTGCAGTAAGTAATCTGCTAATGCCCATTTTAAGTTACAGGAGGCCGTGAGTGATTATCAGTGATTTGCTGCCCTTTATACATGAGACAGCTGTTTAAATCCAGAAATGCAAAGTCTGACCTAACATTCTTGGTGCTTCCTGTTAAATATTCAGTCGTGTTCATTTAAAACAGCAACAGCTACTGAGAAATCAATATACGAAGCAACATCACGCAAAGTTCAAAAAATTAAAAAGAGTTTATCATGTTTTTTCTCATTATTATTTGTAGGAATGACCTTCCTGGGTCATGTACTTCGATGCATCTAACAAGTTATATGAATGGAGCAGTACTAAAGAGCACTGCATAGCATATTTCATGGGAGCCAAGTGTGCAGTGTTAACCAGTTGTTAAACAATTTTTCCCTTGTGTACATGTGAAAGTCATTCTTGTATACACAAGGTCTGTGCAAATCATGTATGCTTGGAATAAGCAAGAAAGGAAGCAGCTGGATTGGGCATTGAACAAAGGCCTTTCATTTATTTACTAAGGTATGTCTTAGATTGATCACCTGCTCCTCTACCACTGTCAATAGGGTGAGGGTTGTGTGTAGGTTTTCTCACTCATATTCAGCTGCTCTGTATTTTTTTTTCATGATGTCATTTAGATGACCTACACCTTGCAGTTACTGGGTTACATGGGGTGAATTTTTGGAAACTGACCATTGTATATGCTCTAATTTGAGTTTTGAAACCGGGTTTATGGAGTCTTGCAAATTACTCATGATTAAGCCATAGTCATGGATAACTGTTGAAAAAGAACAGATTTCTTCAAAGAGAAAGAAAAAAAGCTCCATGACTGAATTCAGTAGCCTTTCTTACTGACAATAGCTGTCACAGAATGGAGGCAAGAATGGGCAAAAATCTTGAGCTGGAGACGCTGAGAATACAGGAATCTCTGTATCATCTAATAGGAACCGAAATGCAATGCCGAAGAAGGGTGGTTTTCTTAGGCTTCTTCCACAGTGGGTGAAGAGGGAGAAGTACCTCCAGAATGCAAATGAAAATAGAAGCAGAACTGCCGTCTCAAATAATTTCTCTGTACCTTGACTGACAATTTAGGAAGCCTGGGGAGATTATTTTCTTAATTTAGGCCGGTAAATTAGGTGACAGTAGTTGAGTGGTGGCCCTTTGTAACTCTCTGTGTGTTACATTTGGGGGAATTCTAGTGTGAAGAATCCTGCAAGCAAGCAGCAGGTGAGTAAATTCAAATATGTGAGTCCATGTTGCTCTAGATCATTTCACATTCGGTTACGCTAAGACAAAGAAGTGTTTCTGACTGAGGCAATTCTACAAAGTGCCAAAGCTTGCCGTAAGATTATCTTAGAAAAATAAGAAGCCAGCCCATGATGTCCATTACAGACTCTTTGCTCAATCACACAGAATCTGTTATTACAAGTGTATAACACCTTTCTATGCTGCTTTCTGTTCAAAGGTCTCTCCTAAGCTTATTCAGCCTCTTGAGTGTCAGCCATTCACAGACAAATTAAAACAAACAAAACCCCCTGTTTCTTGAGATGCTTACAAAAGAAGTGTTTTCTCTTCATTCTGTAGCAGGCATTAGCGAACAGGCAAAGGAAAGCTGTCAAGGATTGTGATGGGTGCTGCGCTGTGCTAGGCATGCAGAGCTGTGCATGGAAAGTAGAGGTGGTAAGGATTTGATCATGGTCATAAGAAGACCATGAAAGAACAAAACCCAAACCAGTAAAGAAGCAGAACCCTCATCATACTAAAAACAACTTAGTTGTATGGAAAATGATCACCATATCCGATAAGACCCCATCATGTTGAATTTTCCAGGTATGCTCAGATGGTAATTTTTGGATGTTTCAAAATTATTTTAGTGTTGAATTGCATGATTGACTGCATTTAAAAAGTTGATTTAACCTCTTCACCACTGAACAGTCTGTAATACTTTCCCTTGCAATTTGTTCTTTTGTGTTTCCCAACACAACTAACAAATACTGTTTCACAAGAATATAATATTAACTTTAAACCTTGTTGAGGGTACTAGTGTGGTAACGTTGCAGCAAAGTGTGTCTTAAGCCCTTCGGACACACTAAGGGTGAAAGGCTCTCCTAATGATATCTCCTTTTTCACCTTAAAGGAACTGATGTGTTTCTTTTTATGGGTTTATGGACCCATAAATATTTATATTGCAGCAGGGAATTTCTCCACCCCAGTTTTACAGGGCAGCAGTAAATGCTCAGCAGCTGGGATTCTTGCAGCAATATGAAGAAAGTCTTTCTTAACATATCCATCTCTATAACAGCAGTTACAAAATGGTACCTTTGATTTCTTAATGAATTTATGTGTGGGTTTTTGTTGTTGTCTTTTTTTTTTTTTTTTAAACGTTGGTGACTAATGCTTATCTCATTTAGTAGTTACCTTTCTCTCCTGAAGTTTACAGTAAGCTGGAAAACTGCTACGCAGTTGCTTGTTGCCTCTGTGTTGTGGTGTGAGGACAGATTAGATGGAATGGGTTATTTGAGCAACTGCATCGATTAAGTGCGTATGCAGTGTCTATGTAATAAATAAACACATTGTTTTATGGCAATTTTAACAACATGTTAAAACACTTGCAAAACAAATAGTAGGTCAAATTTAGTGCAACAGTGTATCACAATGGAGGAAATAAAATTACCTTCCCATGCACTGTAAACCTGCAGAGGGAACAGCAGGACTCTGCTGGGTCAGAGAGGTCTGGCTGCTGTGACCCTTCAGGATGAAAGTGGCCTATATATAGCTTGCAAAAATCATAATGTGTACATCTCAGTACAGCTTTACTGTAGGGCCCTGCGGCATTTAAGATTAAAAGACTACTTAGGGTTTGGATTATTCCTTCTTATCCTATTTTTTATGGAATATCTAAATATCTTCCGCCATTTACATGCGAATGGCCTTCAGATGATTGTGAACTCACTTTTGGACAAATGATGACCAAAGAGCAGGTCTGGGGAACATCTGAGTTCCCCTTGGAATTCATTTCAGCTGAACCAACTGTGTAATACACTGTTTCAAATGTAAAACCCACATCTAACCTAGACCATAAAGATGCAGTGATAGAGAAGATCAGCGAGTTTTTCAAATGCAGAGAACACAAGGCAATATGTACTGTGAACCCTTAATGCATTAATTAGACACAACAGCGTGGCTTGTCTATGCTGGATGGATAGAACTAGTTAGTTAATACGTCCTAACAAGATCCTGCTGCGTAGCCTGGAGGAGGTCTATCAGTCCTTGACAGTCACCTTATTCTGGTTGCTTATCTAACGGAGGTCACCTCTGACACCTGCATGTAAATCCACCAGGTAAGATAACAGTATAAGATATAGCATATATAAGATACAGCAGTAACAGCTGAGATCAATGTCAGAGTTACAGCATCACCTGGTTATCCCTTAGTGTATCATTGGAAATATAGAATAAAAGTTGGAAAAAAAGGAAATAAGGAAACGAATCTTAGCAGTGACTGCCATACCTTCTTTTGAACAGTGAAGGTGATTTTTTTTTTTAGTATAGCTACTTCAATATTATGATAATTTGAGGAAATTTTCATTTGTAAGTGACTCACTTTTTTTTTTTTTTTTTTTTTTTTCCCCCTGGTAGTATTGTAGCTGAATATTGGAAGTAATACACTACAAAGAGTGTTTTTTTTAGTTGTTTGTTGTTCCCCCCCCCTCCCCAATTCCTCTCCAGCTAACCCACTGGTTTAGTGATTAGCACCAGAGCCTTTCACACAGTGTTTTGAGCTCGGTTCCCTGGCTGCAGTTCACTCAACCTTGACGTAAATCTCCAATAAGTACTTTGTGAGAGGTTAGCCTTTTGTGCAGGGTGTGTGAGAAATCCTGCCTGACCAGGTTTGTTACAGAAACCAGTGTCAAATTGCCTTGCCCCGAGTGTTTGAATATGAAAGAGGGGGATGGGGGTGGGGGAGAATCATGCAAAAAACACCCTCACTCTCCACTTCCAGCAGGCTAATTGTTCGGAAAAAAACCCCAGTGTTTGGACTCACGATGTTTTAGTGCTGCTCTGCCTATGTCTGGCACTGTCAAGCGAGCCCGGGATGATTTACAGGCTGCAGGTAGAGCAGCAGGTATGTCATTCATAGAATCCGCCTTCTGTGGCTTGCTTGTTGAGGCTGGTTGCTTTTAATTTAATCTATTTGATCGTGGTATTTGCCTTAGGTGATCAACAACCTTTCATGTAAATTCTAGCCAATCTTATAAAACTAATGGAGAAGAAAAAAAAACACACCAAAACACTAGGGCTGTAGTCAGGCCTTCGCTGTTGATGTCAGCGGTGTCATAGGAAGGCAGATAAGGTATGCAACCCTCCCTTTTTACAAGGAACATCTCCTCCCTTCTTTACTCTTTTTTTTTTTTTTTTTTTGAAAGTTACATCCTTTGGAAATGAAAACAATACATTATCTTATTACCTCAGGGCCTTGTACATGAAAAGCCCGTTGAAATCTCTCTGCCATTTTTCCATATAATGTAAAAGTGGGTTGCTCCCAAATAGTTTTAAAATTCAGCATCTGCACTCCTCTGTTTCTGTTAGCCATGTTAATGGCAGCTATGCATTAGTAGAGGTCTTTTGGATTAACTCTTTCATTCATGGGAAGTAGATCCACAGAGGTTTGCGTATGCACTTAGGGTTTGAAGCTGGGGGCTGCTGGAATGGATTGTCACAAGTCAGCCAGTTTATCAGAGTATGACAGTAAGTGACAGCAATATTGCTTAAACGGACTTTGGCTTCACAAAAGCAAGAACCAATGCAGAATCTGCAGCGGGGGACAAAAAGCCGCCTCTCCAGCTAAGCAGGCAGGGCAAATGAAATTCTTCAGAAGGGAAATATTGCACAGAGACTTTCTGTGATTTATTTAATGGGTCCACTGACTTCAGAGAGTCTAGCTTGAAGGTTTTGGAGAGAGAAAAGGGACAGGAAGGAGGAAAAAGTGCTGGAAGGAAGAGGGAGAGTCCTCTGTTTTTGCCGAGTATTATATTTAATTGGAATAAAACAATAATAAACACAGACTTTGAAGGCCATTATTTCCTTACTGCTAATTACCTGCAAGAGCCTCAACAGGGAGGTGCAATCTAAATTTGAGCCAATGGGGAAGATACAAAAATCAGAGCACAGTCTGTCAGTTGCCATACGTTCGTGAAAAACCTGGTGTGAGTTGGTGTTGATTTATGAGGACTGCTTTTTGCATGTTTTCATCTTTCCTTTCTGTGCTTTGATTATACATTAAAAAATAAAGTGCTTATCCTGGTTGATTCCAGTAAAAATTTAGTTACAATGCTTTCAAGACCGCTTTGCACTTTGTTAAACAACATCTAAGCATGAAATAATCTTGAAATCTAGTGTGTTGCTCCAGGCTTCTGAGATATAATTTTTCATAATGGTTATCAGTATCATCATCAGAAAAAAAAATATACCCTTACAGTAGGGGAGCATTTAAACATTACGATTTGGCAGTCAAAACCAGAAAATGACAAAGTTAAAATTTTCCTGCGCCCCTTCAGACTGCTTGCTCGGTAACTTGCTGGTGCTTAACTGCCTGGTATTTCTAAAATGGGAAATAGAATTGGATGTGAAATACAGTTGCAGAGTTGCATTGTCAGCCTCCCCCCATGAGGTACACAGTTGTCTTGATCATATTTGCTCTGAATTCCTCACGGGTCTAAGCTAGGCGCAGCGTATGACACAGGTTCTCTTGCTTGCATAATGGATCAGCTTGGACCCCAACTCCGCTTACCCCTGTGGTGTAAGTAGCCCCACTGAACTGCAGCCAGCCCGCAGGATTTTGTTGCAGGGTCAATGCCCTGGTTGCAAGAGGGCTGGAAAGCAAGGTAATATATGTTTTTTAAATCATCTTCCTTTTGATGTGAGAATTTTGTCTTCAAACTGTTGGCTAATTGCCATTCTATTATCTGACACGGGTACATTTGCCTTTTATATAGTGCTTTCACCACTGACTATATTAGTTTTACTTCCCTTCTGAAGACCCCTGCTTGTTTTCATTGTTGTGTTTCTGTGTAGGGACCGGGCTTTCATTGTTGCCTATGTCTTAGTTTCTTTCCCCCCTCCCCCCAATTGCTTCTTTTTCACTTCCCCATCTTTTAAAACTGCCTAATTAAATCTTAATAATGCAAAAATGCATTATCATCTAGCTCCCTCTTTTCTTCCCCTCCCCTTTTCCTCATTTGCCCTGTATTATGCAGTCACAGCCCCTGCTAGGTTAGATACTACTCCAAGTCAGAGTACGTAGTTCTCGGAACAACAGCATAAATTTTAATTAAAAATATCATGCTTTTGAGGAAAAATAAATAGACATTGCCTGTTTGTTTGCAGTAGGTCAAACAATTGAAAGCTTTTTGCTGACCACAGCAGCAAAACTGCAGATGAAAATTGTCTTTTTTACTCACTTATCAGATAATTAATGGAGTATTTGATGTCCAGCTTGACTACCTTTCCAAACCTAAGAGCATTTTTTCCTGAATGCAAACTGCGAGTGTGAACATAAGCATGTGCTTTGGAAATCTGCTTGGAATGAGTCGTTAATCCTTGGTGGAGTTGTGACTATTAGTGCTATTATCCGGTGGTATGGGAGAGAGCATTGTTAGGCACTAGAAAAGGGCTTCTTCAGTCCATCTTCTGGGTCCTGTTCTTTCCTGTCCTTCAGTAGATCACAGTTGCCGCATGTATCAGTTCACTTGTCTAATAAGTATCTCGTATTGTGAGCCTGTGGTGTTAAACATCATCGTATACACATAAATACCTCTCTCGTAGGTGGAATGGCTTGAAACATTTTCAGATCAGGCTTCTCAACAGAATACAACCTACCAACTAAATTGTTTACAGCAATTTCAGATTTCTCAATTTTTTTCTCCACCATGTTATTGTAAAAGTAACAATTTTTGCACTTAATTTTGTAGTCTTGAAGTGAAGCTGCTGCGTAAGTCCAGAAATGTCATTACTGTAAAATGCCTGCAGTGAATATAAAGTGCCTAAAATGTATATGATAAGGCATGCTAATTTAAAAAAGGCTCTGCTTTATCAAAAAAGGAGAGGAATGAGACAAGAAAACGCTAATGTGTGACATAAGCTTATTCATCACCCTTACTATTAATCTTCTGCTGTTACCAGCTTGAGATATAACCGTTTACAAGCCAGCCATGACTGTTGTACTTCAATACATCAACAGTCCAAAGAAGAGCTATTAATTAACCCCTGTAACTGGTGTGGTGAGAGGTTGGCTATTGACAGCCGTCACCTCAGGATGTTGCCGCTGTTAGATTTCAGCATAGGGCAGAATTGGGATTCACTTGAGGATTGTCACAGGGAGAAGGAAGATGGTTGGAGTGGAAGGCTCAGGTTTGCCTTTCTGACCCGTGGTTGCTTTGTTGTATGGGAATGGGATGGGAATTCCTTTGACGTAAGACGCAGCTCATCTGAAGGCTGCAGGACATCGTCTAAAATTAGGAGTGTGGTTAATTCCAGTGCTGCTTAATGTTAGTGCAGAATTTTTAAGCCATTTTCTTTCACTGTGACATTTATGATGTCCCAGCTGGGGATTTGTTCCCCTCAGAGCTGGATTGTAAAGCAATGCCACAGACCATGGAATTCATCGTGGCATGAAAGCATTTAAAACCTCAGTCCAACCTTGTTCCGTATCTGTAATGTTTTCTGTTCTGAGCCTGAAGAGCAACTCAGCGATGTGACTAAAGATAAATAGTGCAATATTGGCAACATCCTGTAGATGTTATGCTGCAACTGTGCAAAATCATTAAGTTGGTCACTTACTTGTACTTTAATGTTGGGTCTGGTGGTGAGCTTTAGGGAATGTATTAGAGACAAGTTTCTTTTGTGTTCCATTGCGGTTTATGCAGCCTGTGAAGAAAATGCTCTCTTGCCTTCTTACGTAAGCCAAGTCTTTTGGGTAGCTTTTTCCTAGGAATAAGAGGGGTTATTTTTGTCTCTCTCTCTCTCTCTCTATCTCTCTTTTTTTTTTTTTCCCCCCATACTGCTCAGAAGACAGTTTATTTTCACTATTTCATCTGCAGGGTGTGAGAGGGTCTGAACTGGCTAGAGCTTCTTGGTGGACCTTCTTAGATCTTTCCATTTTCAATAAGCACCCTGAAATCACCCAGGCTTTTGAACTCAAAAATTTCATCCACCTAAACCATTCATTCTTTTCTTCAAAGCAAGCAAGCAGACTTCCAACCCAGAGGAGAGACAACTCCAATAGTTTCTCTCTGGTACACCAGTCGCTCCTCAAAATGGTGCTCTTCAAAATGACTGTGCTGTGCATATCCACTGAGTATTTAAAGTGATGACATTCCTCCTTCCCCTACCCTGCCTGCCCCGAAGCTTAGGTTTCAGTGTATTTTCAGAGTGCACAATAGTAGCTGACCTTGACTTTGGGCAACCACCAAATATGAATTGCATTTGCTTGTATTAAAAGAACAATCCTAAGTAAATCCACAAGGCTCAGTTACTGATTTTGTCACAATTTACAGAAGTCAAGGGACTTGACGAACTTATTTTAAATTAATTTTTGAGCCAGGTGGAGCAAACTGTAACCCCAGTGTTCAGATTTTTTAAATCAGTGTTTTTGCCAGTTTGAAATAACTACATTTCTTCACCCCCAAGAACTGCTACATAGTGTGGCTCAGGGTTCAGAGGCTGTCAGAACTGAAACCCAGGATGTGCTCTGCAAGGTTTCCATACCACTGAGAATCAAACTGAGGTAACAGCTCTGCAAAATTAATCTAGCAAATCCCTTTTTTTATCACTATATAAATATTCCAGAAAATTCTTTTTTTTTGATATTAATAATGCAAAGACCCTTGCAATTCCACTGGCACAAGAAGAAATCACGTGTATATCTCAGAGCTTCAGCATCAGCTAAAGGGTGGGGAAAGGAAGGAAAGAAGACTATCCATTTTCATAAAGCCACACTGAGTAACTACAATAATTATAGATTTAAACTTTTCTCAAAGAGATTACAAAATGATGTAATGTAGAGTAAAAAAATGAGTACAAATTTACTTATTAGTGTAAACAAATACATGTAAGTTTAAGTCACTGACCCAATAACGGACATATTTTGATGCTTATTAGCATTATTTGGATTAAGAGGTAATGGTGGGAAGCTGGAATTTAGTGGCAATAGTTAAGTCATTTAGGATTTAATAGTTTAGCTGCTTAAAAATGGTGCTCAAACAATACGTGTGAATGTATCTGTATATCTTCTCACATGTTTTTACAGTTGCTTTGGATTTGTTCCGTTTACTAACCATATTAACCAAGTATTCTTAAGCATTTGATGCCAGTGTTTCCATGCAGTATTTTAATGCTGAGGGTCCACCTGTGTCTTTACTCTCACGTTTGAGTTCACCGCATTCCCCAGTATGTAAATACATCCTTAATATTTTGCTCTACTTTTGCATTTTACTATCTGTGAATAGTAAAATGAAAATGATCAAACATTTCCAGCAGAACTTTTCATCTGAGTGTCTCAGCACTGTGCAAGCACCCATCAAAATTGTTACAATTACGTAATTTGTAAGTATATTACACTGCTGCTTTTCTTTTCCTCCCAGTTCCATTCCTCTAATTAAAAAAGAGAGATTGAACTTGGTAAGAGTACTGTTTTCTGAAATGCTCTGTAATTTTTGTCATTTTGTCAAACTTTGTTGTTCACAAAGAGAATTAGATGGGATTGTAACATTTCTGTAGGACATACAAGGATGGCTGATTCAGTCCCCTGTATTCTTAAACAAAGCGAGCTACTGATTTTGATAACCCTAATCCACTTTTCAGTGAAACATCCAGCCTCTTAGTGCATTTTGTGAGACTTTCACTAAGCTGGGTTCTGTGCATGTCTATCCAGTTGGTTTGTCACAGACGGTATTTGCCATTTCTAAAGCTGCGTAGGGTAACGAAAATAGATAGCACAGTGCCAGTATCCTAACTTCTGCAGTGCTTGCTCATTGCAGTGCCTCATCACTAATGTATATAAATACCTACTGTAATTGAGCATGACATTTGTAGAGGGATCAACTCCAAAAACATATTGAGTGTACCCACTTTAATTTCTCTTTACGCGTCCCTCAAGGTGAAGATAGATGTTGCAATCTGTCAGCCTATCATCCCTCTGAGCAGTATGTTCTCTGTTTTCCTCTCCTTTGAATGCATATTATTTCTTAAATTTCTGCTAGACATTAAAATCTTTTAAAGGGGATCATTCTGTATCTCTTAGGGACAGATACCCAACTGGATCTCTATAGAGGAACAAGTCTTCTTCTGAATCCATACATGCACCATAGGAATGAAAGTTTAGATTTTTTTAATTTTTTTTTTCCCTAAACATGTGACTCTTAACAATGTAGATTTACTGAAGGTGACATTTCTGAAATATTATAATAAGCTTTGTAGTGCTTCCTTTCAGATAGTCACTAAAAGTTCTGGTGAACTTAAACCAGTAGTCTTTTTTTTTCCCATTTCAACCACCAAGACCAGTTAGTCTCAGTTAGTTTGATAACTATATCCAGTAATAGGTGCATGTAGTTACAGGAACAGACCCACTTTATTTGTATTCTTATTCCCTGTGTATTAGCAAAAGGAAGAGAGGACTTTTTAGTATATGCTAAAGGGTGGTAATATCCTCTCCGTGAATATTCCATAGGCAGGCTGCTTAACTCCATACGCACTCAGCTCCTCACTTTTGGACATCATGTCAAGCTTTCCCTTTGTATCGTTTGACTGTAAAAAGAATGGAAGTCTAAGCAGATTTAAATAGTTCCGTCCTACAAGATTAGTTGCAGTGTAAGTGCGATGGTATTGCCGTATGGATTTGTTAAAAGGTGAAAGAAAGAATATCTGGAATACAAGAGAATGAAACAGTATTTTTAATGAGGCAGTCTTTTAGGTCTTTGGTTTTGTTCTTGGTTTTTCTTTTTTTTTTTTTTTTTTTTTTAGAAATGTAAGAAAGTAGGGTACTTCTGGCTATAGTGAGCAGAAAAAATTGCCATGACTGTTCTTGATTTCCATATGTACTTTGTTTGTTTTCCTCTTACTACTCTTTGATATAGAATAGTTTCTTCCTGTCTTTCATTAAACTGATGCTGCCTTGTACCTCTGTGCTCCTATATAAAAGAACTGTAGCAAGAAAAGAAGTCATGCCTAACACATCTGATAGCATTTCCACATTCATATGAAAGCTCTGAAAATGCTTGATAGTTTATTAGATAGTTATGTGGGGGAGGAGTCCTTTACTTTCACACTGAAGAGCTTATTGTTAATGAAGTAGGTATTGAAGGGACTGACTTGTACATCTGCATTGCATCAATGTAGGCATGGATAGCTGGGTAACCAAAACCTGCTGGACTTCGCTGAAAAATTAATTATTGTCTAAATGTCATATGCTGCCAATTCTGTAACATAGAAAAGATTAAAAAATTGAAAAAGATAAAAAAGTAGATATAGAGAAGCACTTTTATGTAGAGTAAGACTTTTTCCCTACTCTTATATTCCTTTAGCTTTGTTCATTCTCTTTATTATTTGCTCCAAAATCACCTCAGCTGAGCAAATGTCATGTGAAATGTCATATGGGTTAATCAGTAATAGCATGCAAACAGCTATTACCTGCCTGGGCACAGTGCTTGAATGCATTGCAGAACAGCTGTCAGGCTGCTTTGGAAGCTTCCTTTTCTAAAATTTTTTTTCACTGAAAGATCAGAGTATTTCCCCATCCCTAAATGCAGTGAATGTTATTTTATTAAATGTTGAATAAAAACAATTATTCTAATTTCCTTCCCCTCCTCTCCTGTTTCTGTCATAGATTATTTTAGATTCGCACTGTCTTCTCGGTAGTATTTTGGGGGGATCAAACTAGGTATTGCTAGATAATTTAATTTATATTGTGCTACATCTGATCTTGAGTTTGGACATCTAATCTGATGGGGAATGTGGTAATCAACTGAGAAGTACAGGGGGTGACCTGTGACAACTTAACTAGGCTGATTTGTTTTCTTCCAGAAATTGCTAAAAGTAGGAATGTTAACACAGGTTTCAGGTTTGTCCTGGCTTTTTTATTTCTGTAGAGAGTGAGTAATTATGTCCATATCAACTGAAAACTGTGTATGCTTATAGTTTCTATCCTCTGTCATTTCCTCTCTGAAGGACCTAACACTTCTCCTTCCCAGTCCTGAACATTTTCATATTCAGCATCCCCATTTCTACCAGGCTGTGTGTGAGTGCCACAAAAGCCAGGCTGTGGCTTGAATAGGGAAGCAGAAGAAGAGTTTCAGAGAGGTCAGCAGGTGGGAGGTGACAGTTGGGATTTCACTGTAGGCTGAGCTGGACCTGTGGCGAGGTTGCAGGTGCCCTGTAGCATCAGCTTCACAAGTGCCTCCTGGACTGCACCTAAAAATGAGCCACGGTTCCTTTGGACTGTCCCTGGTAAATGGTATGTGATTGACTTTCACATGCTGACAAAAAGCATTGTTGCATATCATCAAATCTGCCTTTGCTACTGAGCTTAGTATTCGCTAATGAACCAGAAGAACTTGTAGTTCCAGTACGAGTGGTTTGATGCTGCTGGTAAGGTTTTCTTGTGGCTTTGTGTTCCCCCCCTCCCCCTCCACTATCATTCGAGGGTGGAGATTGTTTCTTTAACTGGTATATTATGATAATAGAATCAAGAGATAAGATTTAATCAAGGTACATAAGATAAATACATAATAAAACAGTAAAACATGTAAATAAGATCCTATTGGTACTCTAGCTTTTTGAACTGTACTTGATGGTGTGTTTTCATATGATGTAAGTATAATGGTCTTGTTCTTGGTAGAACTTCTGAAGGGAAGCTTTTCAATTCCTCTTTTCTCAAGGTAAGGTTATGTTTCATGTTAAATAACAAAAGTGAAATGAGATTGCTATCTGCTGAATGAGGAATGAGATTGCATTCAGCCATTTTCTTTAGACGTTCGTTATCTTATCAGTGTGTGATTTTGCTTATATACACTGGAATGAGATACATCAATTATAACTCTCATTTATCACTGCCAGCAGCCATACTGCGCTTTTCAGAGCCCTCATATAGACTGTTCCTTCTACAGTCAACTATCAGCTTGGACTGTTGTCTAAAACTGGAGGGGCAGGGTGAAAGGGAGAAGAACAAAGCCAGTCCAACCAAAGGCTTAGCACCAGGAGCTCTAGGTTGTGTCCTGTTCCTCCTAAATTCCATGTAAAGCTCTTGTCTTGAATGAGCATGTTCCTTGTCCCTTACGACAAGGGATGTGGAAACAATTACTCAACATGAGTCATAAGAGATAAACCCTAAAAGATAGACCGAAAAATGTTTATCCTGTGCTGAGCCACGTTAGCCCAAGGCTGTGAAGTCTTATTTCCATGTCATGCCCTGGTTCTGAACTGTTTGTCTGAGGCCCTTTTGCAGACAGCTGCTGAAAGTAAAAGGTCACAGTGCAGCAGCTTTAAAGAACCTGCTTCAGCCATATAAAAGTCACCAAAAGAGGTGGGAATCCAGTCTGTCTAATCTGTTTGGAGAATTAACCTTCCTGGTGTAGCATCTTCAGTAGCAAGAGGCTTTTGACAAGCTGACTTCATGACATATTTGCCTCTAATTTAATTGATTAAGAGAGTGACTATATTATGAAAGATTGTTTTTCCACTGCTGCCATAAATGAAATGTAGTGATCTTAGCCCATATTTTTTTTTTTTTTCACAATTAGTTAGCCCTGTTCTCACTGTGGAGAATTAAGAAAAATTGCTAATCATTAAGGACATGTAAGCCTGTCCTGAAAATTGGAAAGATGTGTTGTTTTTTGTCCAAGGCTGAAAGCATACCAGAAGAGTGATTCTTTTTACTGCTTTCCGTGTGGCGTCCTACCTTTAATTTGAAAGTATGACTAAGTCATTGCGGATTAGGCTTCCCACTCTTGACAGTTATTTGGAGAAGTTTTCTTTATGATGATAAAGAAAACTTTCTGAGAGTCTCCTTTGTAATGTGTCAGTACCTAAGCAACCCACATGCTGTGTGCTTTCTGCTCTGCTCTTGCGTATTCTGCAGTTTCCAGGCTGGTAAAAGAACCTTTTCTCTAACGTTAAAAAAAGGGGGTGTGGGGGGAAACAAAAAAGGGGAAAAAAAAAAAAAAGAAAAAAAAGTTTCTGTACATAATCTAAAGGTTAATAAAAGCTAACTAAGGACTGGATTAATTTTACCTAAATGTTTCCAGAATGTTAAGTTAGCTGAGAAAATGCGTGAGTGCTTAATGTGAAAAGATCTCCTTGCCTAATGGAAGTATCCAACATGTTTTCTGTATGTTAGACAGTGTATCCTCATTTCCAACCACCTTGTGCCAAAGCACCATGAATAATCAGAAGAGAGAGCCTGGTTCTAGGAGTTGACAGAGAATATTTAGGTTGTGAATTGCCTCTTCCCACTGGCACTGAAGGGAGCCTAGGGTTAGATTTCTGAAGCTCAGCAACAGAAGAGTAATTTCTGTGAGTCTGGGAAGATCTTTTAATTTAAAACCCAGGCAGTTAGAGAGCTTTAGGTTAAATACAGACTTTTGTTCTTCCATATGGTGTTTGTTTGCAGAATTCTCACACTGTTGTTAGACACCGACAGAACTGTGCTGTATCTTCGTTGGGCATGTCATGCACCCTGCAGAGGCTTTTATCTCTATTGTTTATCAAGGGTACTTTGGGCTTGATAAGAATCATTACTAGGAGTAAAGTTCTTATTTCTAGATCCCCATAATCACATTTTTTGTTGTATTTTTATTTGTGGAGAAATTCTAGAGTTGTGAACTGATTATGTGTAGTTGTACTGTGCTGTTGTACATGTTCATCACCGTGTATGTTCATCTTTTGCCCAGAACCACTCTCTTACCAGGAACTTACTACAAGCTCCAGAAACCAAGCCTGACATCTGGCTATTTCTAGTGATGCATCTTCACAAAAACCAGCCATTACAATTGTAAAAACTGTGCTTACGATGTTTCAATCTAAGTAGAATCAAGTTTCATTTTTGTAACTATATGAGCCACGAACTATTAAAAAAGAAGGATAATAATACTAATTGTGAGCTGAATTAAATTTTTGTTCTATTGAAAAAGATGTTTCTAAACATGAAATTGAAGCCACACTCAAATGTGATTTTGTTGTTTAAGAACAGTGGAACACACATGGAAGATGATCATAAGGTTGGAAGAGGTTGAATGTATAGTTGTAAAATAATAAGTGGTACAAGGCGTGGTCTTGCTTCCACCCAAGTCAAGGTTTGCGCCTGAAATTGCCATGTTCCGAGTCCTTTGTCCAGGTTTAAACTGAATACTTGATTGTGGCCCAAAATCCTTACACAGGTATTCACTATAAAATGAGTGCCTGCTTAATCATCATATGCATTAAGCTTTAATACATGCTTGGTAAATAGCACAGACAGTCAGGAGGGATGATACCTTTGCATCAGTGTTTAGAGAGCTTCAAAATTCAGATTTTATTTTTTGTGAAATGTATTGAGAAAGGAAACAACACAAAATCATACTGACTATTTTTGCTAAAACTCATGAGAGGATCTGACTTCCTTTCTTTGCCAGTGTTTCCCTGAGGTTGGTTGCCTGTTTGCTTGGAGTGTTCTGCTTTCTTTTTGAAATTAAAAAAAATAAATTATGAAACATCTAGAATTTTTTAAAGAAGTGCATATATATTTCTTCTTGAGCCTCAGCATGAATTTGAGTTTTTAATATTTTTATCATGAATGTGAGATTTTAGTATTTTTTATCCTTCAGAAATATTCTATAAAGCTTTACTTAAATTTTAACCTTTTTCTCTTAAGTATTTGAACAAAAGTAATATGAAAAGCTCACTTAGATTTAGTCCTATAGGAGTTTAGGAGATGTTCAGAATGACAGTACAGTAACTTTTTTGCAGTAAAATTCCACTTTGCTGGCCAAATGGCTAATAAACGAACCTGTTCAGCTCACAAGAAATGCAGTGCTTGAGGCTGACATTATTGGACAAGGTTGTAGGTCCTTTGTTACCTGTGAGGCCAGATTAGGTGATAATTTGACTTTAAAAATCTGAATATAATTTTCACTTATTTCTACAAAATTTGAATTACATCCAAAGAAGTATCCATAGCTATTAACACAGGCCTACTTCTTCGTGTTTGTTACCAGTAGTGTCCACCATCATTTGAAAATCTCACTGATGATGCTCAGGGAGGGCGCAGGTTTGAAAATGGTTGTGCTCAGCCATACAGCCAGATTGATAGCTAATGAAGTTTTATAGGGAGAGAAACAAATAGTTTAGTCTTAAAGCATTTTTTAAAATACTCTTTTGCAGAGTCTGTTCTTGTCCCTGTTTCTGTCTTCACCTTTTTTTTTTTTTTTCTTCCAAAGTGCCATTTAATTTCTTCTTAACAAGCCTGTTACATAAGAGGCTTCCCAATCACATTTCTTACACCGATACTTCTGGTTATGGAAAATAGCTGTCTGTGCTTGCCAAAAATAGAAATTAACTGATCCTGGTACTTTATTTTCACAGTAAATGTCAACGTATAAACACTACCACTTAATTGTAGTTTATAAAACTGAAGAACAAGTGGCTTTGTAAGTATAATGATACAGAAACAAACACTTGTTATCAAAGTGTCAGTATCTCTTTTTCTCTTTATAAAATGTTCCTTGACTTAAATCACTTTGCAGGTATCAATTAATTTTATTTAAAATGTAAAACCGGAATAGTAATTGTTAAGTATTTAATCTTCTGCTCCGTTCCAGGAGGAAGTATCTTGCTAGGTTTGGTGACATAAAGGTCAAGAGATAAACTGTAACCAATACCTCTGTTTATTTTTTTGACAATGTTAAATCAGCAACCCCTCAGACCTCTTGCAGAGAAGTACAACCTGAGTAATTGAACATGTCACTGGGGAGTATGCTTGGTTAAGCTGATTCCTATTATGTTGACTTGTCAGGGACCAATAATTAAAGCTGAAGAGGGATGCTCATTAGTGTCTACAAAATGATTCAAAGAGCAGAAAGGAAGAGTCTTTCAGGCACACCTGTGAAAAACTGACACTGCGTGGTGGGGTGAAGCCAACCAGCCAGCTTGTTTATCTGATGGGCCAGTGGTACAGCTCCAGCAAAGAGTAAATAAATTGAGAGGTGGAAGTATGTGCTCTTTGAATCAAGCTACAAAACTGTATTTGACATTTACCCTTTAAGATGTTTGCCTTATACTGTAGTGTCTCTGCAGAACTGTATTTTTAGCATTTATTGTAGAGGATGTACAGCAGTATCTATTCACGTGGCTTTCTCCTCAACCCTTGAGTAATCATTTCAGTCATCTTAGCTGGAAGCATCATAACAGTGACAATCTCTCTGTTTCTTTGAACTCTCAAGGGTCTGCTTCAATAACCTCTAGGAGTTACAGTGCTTTTGATGATAAACGTCCTTATTAGCACGCATTTTTCACACCTGTTCTTTAAAAAATAAAGTTTTGGGTTTTTTTTCAGTTCCCACTACCTATGCTACTGACTGTAATATATTAATTTCTGTGAAAAACCAAACAGGAAAACGCTCTGAATGAGGCTTTCTTGAAATGATAATGCTTATCAGAGCAAGGGAATAATACTTGCATAGCAGTGCTATATTATTACCTAGAATTAATAACCTCAAATTTATATGGAATTGGGAACTTTATGGGGCTTGAGCTGGGATGGTGTTGCAGACTTTCTTCTTCCACAATATGAATAATGTGAGAAACTCAGTTTTCACTGACACTCAGGGTAATAAAGTAAACCGACACAACTCAGAAATAAATGTAGACAAAAACACTTTAACTATGACAAACCCTGTGAAACTGGTTATGAAAGCTCAATGTATAACGGAAAGCTGAGGATGTGGCAAGTTTCTTGATGAATAATTTGTTTTTGTTCTTTCAGGCTATCTGTAAATGATTTTTATCACAGATTTTAACATATTTTATTTTGATAAATTCAGCTGTTAAGTTAGAAACTGTTGTGCTGGGTCATCTCTGCTACTCATGCCCTGTATTTTCCTGCCGGATCAAGGCAACACTTTCCTGCTCTAGAAATGCCCCCTCCACTGCAGCTATCTTCAAAGTCTTCACGCTGTGACATTTCATTAGGGATGATTAACGCAGAATGGAGTCCTACAGAGTCAGGCAATATCCATGCGACAACCTTCAGTCATTAAACCTGTTAAGCTCTACTCCCAAATCTCCTTTGCAGTGGCATACAGCACAGCCTCAGAAAAACACTAGTAGCAGCACCCTTCCTCATGGAAAGCTGTTACAGACCATGGACATTGGGGATAACAGAAACGCATTGGAAAAGACAGGTGTTTTTATCAAAAAGCTTCTTCTCCTATGTGTCCTGGAGACCTACTGAAGTTAGGAGGACTTCGCTCCTGCAAAGTTGGTCTCTTCTGAGATCCCTTTCATTTGAGGCTGTGTGGAAAAGCCTGTGTGGACAGTACAGTTTTCTTGCCTCTGGGAACCATTTCCCTATAATGGTTCATTTCTAGAATTTTTCTTTTTTTTTTTTTTAGGAAAAGCTACTAGGGTTTAATTTGGGTATCCAAACCTATGACACCCAAGGAACTGAGCCATGGGGCTGAAAAAGAAATTGCCTGGGAGTTTTTTCAGGGTCTGCTACTGTCATATGTAATAAATCCTTGATAACTGTTAAACCATAAATTTCTAAAAACTAGGATAGAGATACTATTCAGAAATCAGGTAAGAAGTAAAACATGTAGGAGTCCTGAGCATTGCCATTTGTGAACTGCAGGTCTGCTGAAAGCAGCAAAACGTATTTTCTGCCTTTTTGGTATTTTACTTGTCATCTCTCTCTGAGTTATAAATTGGAATACCATTGAATCAATTTTTTATAATCTTATTAATCAGCATAATCTGCATTAATGTAGCACTTTCGTAGTTCAGTGCCATTTGTCAGTAATTTGACACAGTGAATTTTGCATCAGCAACAAAAAAAGTTGTGATCTCTAGTAAAAAAGGGAGACGAACAATCAAGTAATAATTTTTCAAAGGTAAATCAAAAGGATCAGACTCCTAAATGCAAATATCATCACAACTTCTACAGTTATTTCTGATTCAGATCTCCAGACTAGACAGAGGCCTGTGACTTTTGGACCACATTTTCTTTCAGATTCACCGTTTTGCTGCTAATAAGATAAACTGTCTTGGGAAATGAATCAGTACTTCTGGGTTGCTCATTGAGCGGCTCCGTGCGGTGAGCTGCTCCCATTGTCAACACAGTAAAAAAAAAATGTATTTATTTGTTTCCAAAGCCTTTATGGTAGCTTACTTGCAGAATTGCATTTTATGCTAAGCATTGAAACCAGAGTGTTCATGTGAGAATAATGACATTCCTTAAGTAGCATTTTTCAAATTGCTTTACTGAAGCCTATGCAAGTGCAAAGCTTGTAAGTAACCCTTAGGCTCAAATATTGTAAAACTCTTGTGATTAAATTTGCCGTGGGTCAGTACATGGCTAGCAGTGTGCTGCTGTAAAGTGGAGGGAATACCTATGAAACCTGGGAAATGGGGCTGAGGAGAATATAACAGGTATCCTGGATCTGAGACAAGCTTCTACTACTTGTTCTGTGATGCAAACATCTAGTAGAAACCTTGCCAGATCCTGCTAACAACTCAGAAATCTGCAATAGAAAACCTGAAAGAAGATATCATATTTTTTTCTTAAAGCTGGATGAAGAATAAGCATGAAAGGATTCTCCCCACTCTTACTTTCTCACTCGCATGACACTGTATCTATTCAGAGGGCTTTCAAAGTCATAGCACAGCTATAGCTGTCTAAAGCCAAAAACTCAATGAAGAAAACTCTGAGGAATCACATTATTTTTTTTTCTCCTTATTGGACTAAAGATTAAAGATTTACCTGTATTTATATATTGTGAAAGATAGCTCTCTGGATAGCTACATTTTCCTGGATTGTGGGAGTCACACGGTGGGCAAGAGAAAGGATCCAAAGCTCCATCAGCCGCGGCCGAGGACACCTCCTGCCGTACAGAACTGTTCTGGCGCTCTTTTATTACTGTGAATCAGTATTTTCTGATTACAGACTTTGGAAAATTCTGGTCTTCCTCAGTTTGTAAACCTCTAGTGGAGGGTAGAGACAGTCAGAAACGGAATGTTGGTTAAAATTTCCAAAAGCAGATCATAACTCTCCATTCACTGGAACAGAGGAAGGTCCAAGAGAGTCCTACCAGCTTACTTCCCAGTACAGGACGGGGTGGCCGGGAGAGTAGGGGCACTGCCAGCAGCAGTGGGCTGGGAGATGGGACTGATGCAGCCCCCCTGAGGCTAACTGAATTAAATTGATTTAAATCCGTTGATGAACTAGACAAGTTACACTGAATTGAAGCACAAGCCTAAAAGACGGAAATGTAAGAGATTAACAAATATGGGATACATTCGGAGTAGACAATCATCAGTAAGTAGATAGAATTTTCAAGGTGTAGCGGGATGGGATGGAATGGTATGGGATGAATTAATATAAATCGCAGCTGAATGAGTTTTTCATTCATTAGCTTGTTCTATCCTACTGTGTTCCTAGTGCATAAGGCAATCACAATGGAAGGGATTAAGGTCACTGACCTTAATTTAGGTTAAGTGTGAAAAAAAATCTTGAACATGTGTTCTTAGGGGAGAGTTTACTTGCCTGAAAAATTTCCTTGTTAATGGATTTTTGATGGGGGTCGGAATGATCAAAATTTATGAACTACCACTTTTTAAACATTTGCCTTTTCTCTGTTGTCTACAGACAAGTGACATTAGCTTTTGCAGTTGCTTTGTTTATCAGCAGTGTCTCAGTCTTTGCCCTGGAGACTATAACAAGCCTGAGTAGAGATAGTATCCTTGTTTTTTTCTCTACAGTAACTGCTCAGTCCATTTAAAGATAATAGGCCATGCCCAGCATGACCAATAAAAAAGGAAAATTACATTTATCTTGCTGGCTTCTTCTGATAGCGTTTAGGACCATGCTCTCTGCTTGATCCATGGGCTCAACTCCGTGAACAGTCTATGGGGAGTAAAACATTCAACAACACCTTTGTAACACAAAGATCCATTGTCATTTGTGCTCTGTGGTCTCAGCCTTTCTCTAAAGACTGTTCCCCGTTGTCTCACTCAACAGTGTAAAAATAATGCAGCTTTCTCTGCAGCCCTTCCAGAGGACAAAATGCCTGTAATGGAAATAAACTGAAATACAGTTAGCCTTCTCTGCACTATGGCTTCATACGTTTGATCACAAATGGCTTGAAATCCAAATCCAGACCTGGCCCTGCTCCATTGCATTGTGTTTTATTAGCTAGAGAACTACTAATGTGTGTTTCTAGTAAATAAATGAAGGGACAAGCAGGAAAGAGTCACAGAACTATTCAGTGAGGCAAACGTCTCGCATAGAGGAACAGAACTTTAGAGTGTTATCTGGTTATCTTAACAGCACGGAAACTTCAAGTTGAATAGATTAATGGCATTAAAGTATCTTCAGGGGAAGAAAACAGTGGGTACTAATAGCCACCACTCTCCTCTGCTTGTTCTGAAAGTAAAGAAAAAAGCCAGTAGTGTTGAAAGTCAAAATTAAGTGCATTCAAATCAGAAGTAAGGGATACGTTTCAGTAGCGATGACTGGTGCCCATTGAGAAAAGTACTGTTGCAATGGGAAGGCGGGTGTCCATTTTTTGATACTTGAGATCAAGACTGAATGCCTTTCTGCAAGAATTCTGACAAATACAAGGTACTGGACTCACTACAGATATCATTATGTGAAATGTAATCCCTTGCTTTATACAGAAATCTAGCCTAAAAGATCTGATATTTTCAGAGCTTTAACTTTATGAAGTTAAGTCCGCTCTGTGCTCTGGCCCAGTAGTGTGTACATCAGAATCAGAACAAATTAGATTTATGCTCACCTGCAAAAGAGCTAAATTTGGTCCTCAGAGTTCAGATTACTATGTATACAGTACACAATATTACAATTGTTTGTAGGAAATAAATCTCAGAAGTCCATATGTGTATAAACAAAAGACTAATTGAAACCATCATTGAATGTCTATTATAAACAAAAGATACATTGTCTTGGTTTTGCCTAAAATGAATCACAAGGTAAGAGCAATAATTAATGTGTTCTATTATATCACTTGTACTGAAGGACCTGTTTAGTATTTTTAAACGGTGACTTTAGATCAGAAACAGGCAAAATAGATCTTAATGGAAAAGGAATCTGACCTTGAGTATAGGTAACACTTTTTTAGAAATCCTTAAAAAAAAGGAATTCTGGTAGTAATGAGAGTGTGCTAGGTACTGTGCAGCCCTAAAAGAAAGCTGTGTCCTGCCCATTTAGTATCTGATTTACTTCAGTTTTATTGCCCATTGTTGGCATTATATCAAACATTTCCTTAGTAGGCCCCAGCACTTATATGAAGCTGTGCCAAGGTTATTCTGTATGTAATCCAGAAAGCCTTTTTCTGCTGCAGGGAAATCACTGACTTAAGGGAATGATTGTTCCATTGTGTTCTGTTGTTGTTAGTTTTTCTTCAACAGATTTGAATTACCCTATCTTAGCTTTATTAGTATTGTTGTCTGTTGTACTTCATAATCAGAGGAACAGAGCAAACAGTTCATTCAGCCTTTGGGAAAATTTCAAACCCAGCATGTAAATAGATACGGTTGATAAGAAAGGAAACAGAAGAGAAGTGTACTGAGGAAGGATGAGGGAAATGGGAGATGAAGAATAAGGCAAATAGGTGAAGAATATTGTCAAGTCAGAAAGGAGAGTAAAATGTTAAGAGGCGTTAGCAGGAAGGAACTGAATAGTTAGGACTAAATCCCGAAAGGCCAAATTGTGATCTGCCAAGAGAGGAAGAGAGAAGGAAGAATGGAACAGCAAAGTGAGTGACTGAATACATTAAATGTAGAAGCTTATATTTAACTGAAAGATAACCTGAAAATAAGTTGTAAATGCAAGGCAAGTTTATACTGCACATTGCAATAGATTTATTTCAGATACATGTTTGGAATATATGCAAACATGCGTTTTCTTCTCCTTTTTTTGGAATTTTTTTTTTTTTTTCGTTTTTCTGTTTGGTTTTTTTGCACTGGATGATCAAATTAGTCTTTAAGTCGGTAACTACATCTTTCACTGGGCACAGCTACCGTTTCAATATGCCAACATTTGGGAAACACAGCTCATAAAAACACGTTCCTCAAGTTGGCCAAGTGGAAACTATGAATAACATAGTTAGTCTTCTTCTGTAAATGAACTTGTGACGTCCTACTGACTTTTATGAGAACCAAAGTTGGGGTATGTTTTTGGAGGAATGGAGTATATAACTGAAAAAAGGTAATGATAATTTTTATTTTCATACCGATATTTCAGTTATGGTAGAAAACCGTGTAAATTCACTACTGTTGTACTGGGTACAGTGACAATAGGTGACATATTAGCTCCACTGAAGTCGATGAAGTCCTCATCTGCAAAGAATCAAAAATTCTATCTTTAGACTGTTGGTGAAATGGGCCATGCATCTAGATCTAGTTTGTTTATGAGGCTTATGTTTGTAATAAACAGTGAAATAATTTAAAATTTTAATTTAGAGAAGGTGTGGCTAAAACCTGATAGAGGTTGGGATAGTTAGCTGAAAAAACAGGAAAAAAAAAAAAAAGGAAAAAAAAAAAGTGATACCATTAAATTAGATTGCTTGAAAAATCAGAACTCTCCCTCTGTCCCTAGCTTCAGAAACAGCACAAATCCAACCTTAGTTCTGACACATCTATGAAAGGAGTGATTTTCAGATCAGGTAGCAAAGCTGCTGTTGTTTACAAGTCTGAATCCCGAGTTCCCCTTGACTATCTCGCTGCTTCAAGGAAGCCTTCAAGCAAAAGCATTGCAGCAAACAGAATTTGGATCAGTAAATAAGCTGGGCTGCCTGTTTCACTGGACAGAAATGAACTCGGCAGCTCTGAAATAATAGCATTGCTCTTCCTCTGCTACATTAGTGTATTTGAAAAACTGTGCATTTCCAGGTGCATGCACTGAAGTTATTACAAGCCTAATTTTAGGATTAAGAACTCCACCCTCTTTCAGCCTTCGCTTGAATGTCACCTGAGGGAGTTGCAATTCTCATTTTCTTGCGCTCACTCTGCCTTTAACATTTTCAAATAGCGTGAAGAAGGTTTTCTTCTCTACGAAACTCCTGCACTGGAGAGCATAAAAGCATTACAATTAGTGATTGGCAAATACCATGGGCTTTGGCTTGGTTTGCAGAAGTACCTCAGAGTTGAGATGCTTAGCTAAGCTACCCAAACCTCTCTCGAATCTGCAGGATGTGCCAGAAATAACCACAAGAACAAGCTTTTCTACAGGGTATCGGAGCTGCTCCTTATGACCACAAGTTAGAACCAGACATTAGAAAAAGAGTGAGATAGAGGTACAGAGAGATAATAGGAACAACCCTTTAAAATAACTGCTTCTTTTTGAACCCCGACTAAAAATTCATTTTAGGTTTAATTCCAGTGTTTGGTTGAAATTTAAGTTGACTTTTGTTTATCCAAAAGACTTTGACTATCATAGAGTATAACTGAATTAAATTCTAGGTCAAATTACTTGGTGTCACTTACTGTGCATGTGTTTTTGATGGATTTTACTTAGAAAAGCACTGTATGTCCTTTTTCTAGCATTAACTAATCCTCACAACGTCCCTGTGAGGCTGATAAGTAATATCCTCATGTTATAGTCAGAGATAGAAAGGTTATGTGACCTGCCAAAGTACACAGAATATAATCAGTATCAGAACTGGCAGTAATACTTCAGAGTTCCTAGTTACTAATCCTACTCTGGAAAATATATAGGATATTCATTGTGTACATAATCTACACTTTGATTCAATAAAACTTTCCTTTGTGTAGATCTCCTCTGTTTCTATTCAAGGGCTGCGTATGACAGACTCAGAAGTTTTTCCTACTGTAAGCTGTATATAAATATAAAACAATGATCAAATGCAGGTTAAAAAAAAAAAAAAAGCTTTTTTCAAGAGAAATATCAGTCATGGGGAATTTGCTTTGGAGTAAAACGACTCTGGGTTTACATAGGCTGATGAATTACTACATGTTGTTCGTCATATTGCTGGCTGATCCTCCTGGCTTTTAATACCTTGCTATGCCCCTTTGTAAGTAGCTTCCGCTAAAGACACTGAAAAATAACATCTTTCTCTAAATAGCATGCATACCTTTTCCATATAGTCATTTATTTTCTTCCTGTCCTTGAAATAGAGACAAAGTACTTTTCTCCACCTTTTAGCAGTGAAGTTCCTTTTCAAATTGCTTTCCATTTTCTTTCTTAAAAAAAAAAGCTAAAAAAACTGTGATCTATGATCTTTGGATATGCTTGACAGTCTGACTTAGGATATCACCTACGAATAGGTGTAATGAACCCCAGCAGGTTCCCAGGTAAGTAGTATGAATTTTGCAGTTAACCCTCATAAAAGGTACCCCTGTACAAGAGGTAGCTCTAAAAAAGATACAAGCTGCTTCTGTTTGTCCTAGCAGATGCTGTGAGCGAACCTAATTAGATGTTGTATTGGCTATTTAACTTGTGGTGGAACTATACACCTGCTCTCGTAGTGTTCTCCATGACACTGAAGCCATCAGAAGACGCTCCCATCCCAACCAGTCACTCCACATCCCTGTCTGTCCTCCCCTGTGGCAACCCAGTGGTTTTTGAGGCTTTGTTGTGAATTGGATCCAAAATAAACCTCCCCCTAATCTGCTTCTTCCTTTCTGCCTCCCCTGGAAGAACCCTCAGCATCAATCCTTTAATTATTTTGAGGACAGATTGTTTTGGCGATGCAGGTGGAGTGTAGCCATAACACCCAATTGATGGTAACCGGGGATGTCAGCAGCAGCAGGCTATGGACTATAGAAGAAACAGGACAGTCAGAGCTTCATGTGGCAAGGAAAGAAGGGGAACTTATAAAGCTATTTTCCTCTTAATAAGGTATGGCTGGAGCTTCAGGAGATATTTCATGGTGATACAAATTCAATTTGAATTTTTGCAGTACCCCGACAGATTGTCCTTTGCAACTTCAGGTCTTATCAGCCCTGATTTCAGCACAACTCAGGACATAAAGTCATTCCAGTAACAGAGTCTTACAAAGATAAACCCTGAGCTGAAGGAGCAGTAGATGCTGAGCTGTAAGCAAGTGGCTAGAGCCACTGACTTCTTGCAGTTACAGCCTAGTATGCATTTAGATACTTAAATGTTTTTTTGGCCTTTTGCTTTTTTTTTTTTTTTTTCAGAAACTCAGTGTAATTTTTGTTTTATGAAGTGATATTTTAAATACTAAGAAAATTTCCTGCCACTGGCATTTGTGGAAAGTCTAATTTTAGACCTTGACCACTTTACTACCTTCTTAATGGCTTTCCTTTTAATAGAACATAGAAACAGCATGGGCTTTATTTTCTGCACCATCAAAGCAATGCACCTTCCACCAGAAACAGTGTCTAGTCTGCAATAGGCCAAATGCATCCCCCTGATAGTCCATCTGCTGAATTTCACAGCCAGCAGGAAAACTATCGGTAGATAATGTTTTGCAAAAAGAAACCTTTTATTTTTTCTTAATGCTGGCCTGATCAATAGGCCTTTGAAGTAAATAAAAAAAAATTTCCTTTGTCTTTCTTTAGTAGATCGTATGTAAAGCCCTAACCAAATGTGCTCCTTTTGGGGGAAATACCTTGATTTTTTACATGTTTAAAAGAAAAAAAAATTACCATTTAACTAGCTAGTGTAAAGTCAAAATATTGTAAATTAGGAGGTACTGCTTGGTTACAGAAACAAGTCCCATTCCGGTTAGGGATCAGGAGTTGCATTTTATTTAATAATGGCTGCCTCTTTTTAAAATCACAAATAATGATAGTGATTAGTTAACAGTAGCAAATAAAACATGCATTTAAAATTAACCTGACAGGGCATTTTTGTGTCATACTGACTGATGTGTACAGTCCTTTCTTTTAAAAATTCAAGGAAGCTTATTTGAATTGTAAATTGGCAACACATTCACACTGAAGTCTTATTGTGTGATAGTGTGACAAATTACAAATGGAATATTGGCTGGGCTTCCATTTCTTGCATTTCTTTTCTAGTTTCTGCCGCTATTATCATTAATCTGTTTTACAGGAGCTCTATAGCGGATGGTTCTGGACATGGAAAGTACATTAAGTTTCATTGTTGGCTATAGCAGGACTCTGTGTGGCTTCAGTGACCTGTGACTTCTCCTATTGGTTGTAATTCAGTACAGTTGCTACTAGTTTTGTGTCCTGCTGTGTGTGGACTTAAGAGATTCTGGCATACTTTATGCCTGGACAGCTCATTTCATAAGTACTGGATTACAGAGTTTTTGCTAAATTGTGTTAAGAATATCTTCAGAAATAGTGCTGCAATACGATCCCTTAAAAAAAACCACATGTATACAACTAAATCTTAAGGATCCCATTGTCAGAAGTTAAGTGAATTCTCCTTTTTAAGTCCTGAGTGAACTTGAAGAATGTTGGAGATGATTAACGCGGTGATGTCATGTACTACAAGGCATTGTTTTAACTCCTTTGCAATTTAAGATTTAATATTTTATCCAATGGGAAAGAAACGGCGAGTTACTGCAGCATATCTTTGTTTCCTGCAAACACAGGCACAGCAGTGGGGGTGTTCCTCCCCTGGGTTGATTGTGCCGGTGCAAAGGTCCGACAAACAGGGAATGGGGCTCAGGATGCAATTTGAGGAGGGACTTGGTGGGTACGTGATGGGAAAAAGGGAGCAAAGAAGGTAATTGTAAAAGAATATTAAAAGAGACCAAATTGATTACTGACAGCAGCTCTTTCTGCTGTCTTTCAGCTCCTGGCTTTCATATTAGTTCATTTTACTTCTACCCTCTTAAGGATGATCTCCTACTATCAGACATTTCCTACTCGAGCTTAAATTGACAAATCTATGCCAACTCACTGCAGTTTTGCAATATGGTCTGTGAATCACCAAGGAAATAAGCTTCTGGCTATTTCTGGCTTACATTTCTATTGTTGTATGTGTTTCTAATGGTATCTCTGATTTCTTTTACATTTTCTCTTCCCCTTTGCCAGCTGTTCAACCCCAATATTTTGCCCCTTTGTTTATGTTTTCCCTGAGGCTTCTGGTTTGGGATTTGTGGACTATTAAATTCGTGCCATAGTTTTACATGTAAGCAAAGATGCATTTTTTGTCTTTTTGCATGACACTGTGTTAACTTCTGGCAGTTGGAGGTCTGGCGGCCGAAAGAGCAAAAGACTATGTCTGAGCTGCCCCTTTCAGCATTAGGCATTTAACCAGTGTAGTTGCTCTGGCAAGTACACTGGTCAGTAAGACTGATGGTAGGAGCAGAAGAACCAAAGTGTGATCAATTTTATGTTTTGCTCTGTCTTCAAACAGTTGTGGGAATCTGAGTCGTGTAATTTGCCTGTGTATCAGTTTATCCAGCTAGAAATTGAGTGCTTTCCTTGCCGCTCTCCCAGACTTTTTATTCTAGTATGGAAAGCATCAGAGAAATAGAAAATATTTTTTCATATCCTCACAAATTAAAATTGCCATGGCCTTGGAGGCCTGCTAATTTAGACAATCTGAGGATCTGGCCTAGCACAGCTCCATGTAGTTTAATTTGCAGACAATCAGTGCTTAGCAGTTATTTTCCTTTGACTAGGCTGTCTCTTGAAATTTCTGCATATTTGCTTGTCACTCTTCCAAGATTTCTACTGTTTTGGTTTTTTTCCTACTGTGCTTATTGAACAAAGACAAGGAAGCATCTAATAGATTAAAGTGAAGTCTAGTAACACGGTTCAGC
>NW_010144991.1:57838-74318 GCF_000699245.1 Pterocles gutturalis
TACTTTAATCTCTGAGACCCTTAGATCAAATGGACTCAATTTCAAGTCCTGCCACTACTAATTTAACCATTAGTAATGTTGCAGGTACTGAGAGCCTGGAGTCTGCAGGTGTTTGCTGCTGGGGAAACAAGTAGCACCTTCGCCCTCCCGTAATGCAGCCTCTAATGCAACAAGACACCTGCCTGATCCAAGGCATGCCCATGAAAATAATCCTGCCGCTGTAGATTATGAGGTTGATCTTCCTGAGGTTTTCAGGAGATGTAATTTTGTGGCCCGTGTAGGAATGACTGACTGATAACAGCTCAGGTCTTTCAATTCTGCTATTGCAATAGGGTGTGCTTGGGTTTATGGCGTTCACTAAATGTTCATTTTAAGTGTCTCTTGGGTCACCTTTTAGATAAACTTATGCCAGAGTTGCTTCAAAATTAATTGACTGATCAGTTTCACAGCATGACAAACAGGCAAAAAGCAGACTCCTAAAAGATTACAGATAGGTGTATCGGAAGTTAAAACCGGTAATGTAAACCTAAGAAATACTAACGTGGCTATAGGGTGCTTCTTCTGTAAATTCCTTTGAATTTGTGCTTGCTAGACCCTATTTTTAGCTTTGTTAAATAACTTTTTATCAGGTTAGTGAGACAAAAAGTTTGAATATGTAAGCACGAGTCCTTGCATGCATTTAAACATCTAGTGCTTGAATCTGTTGCTTTTCTATGTGTTGTGTCTCCATTAACACATGCACACTTCTGTGTCTTTTGCATGTATGTAGTGTGTGTGTGCAGTAAGATAACTGCATGAAGCCTCTATAATGAAAGCATTAGCTTTTGATGGAATTTTTTTTTTGGGGGGGGTCCTTCCCAAGGCTTTCCAAATAATTATTTGGCTATTCACAATTTTAATTCATGAGCAGATGCAATAATACTTATCTGTTTAATAGTCTACATGTTATTTCCTTTGGGGAAAAGATATATTTGAAATACTTTGAAAAGAAATAAACAACGAGGCTTGTAATTAAGTGTTGCTATTTTAAGTAGAATTGGTTTCAACCATCGGCAGTCTGTCCTTCTCCTCAGCCTTTAGGAGACTGCTGCACATGATGAAAAGTTTAACTTGTCAAGTATAAATTTAGATGTAGAGTCCGGAATATCAAACTCCATGAGTGATAATTATCAGCACCTGGAAATAATTTGTGCCAGAGAGTTAAGAAATGAGTTTTCCCTTTCTACAGATAGGGAGTTTTTAACCTCCCAATCACTGGAATACTCCCTGGAGCTTACAGTGACAAGGCTTGTGGTTCATTCCCACTAGTAAACATGGCACCAAGCAATTAGATTGTCATTAGAAGATGAACATTAGCTTTGTAAAATAGGATTAAGAATAAGCTGAGAACAAATGATCAACTAATGTATGCAGTTCATAAGTAACGCCGTGCACGCAGGCTCCGGTGTGGAGTCCATTGAAGGCAATGCCTGTTGCCTTCCACTGGCTTTCAATAGCTGCTGGCTCTGGCTCAGTTTCTGGTTTTGCTTTGATTTTGCAGCATTCATTCTCCAGAGCTACGGAAACTTTTTAATTGGATAAAAGTTGCTCCTCCTCCAAAGTGTAAAATAGTAGGATGTTGTGCTGGAAGCTCTACAAAGGCAAGAATTAATTTATTCTTCTGACCTGTAGGCAGGCTGCCCCTGAAACACAAATGATTCTTCTGGTTTCTTCTTATCTGTGTGCAGATATCATCTAAGCAATTTCTTCAGTATCTACATGGCTGCATCATTATTGCCTAGTTAAATATATTTTTCCCTACTGTTTTAAGATTAGTTTAGGCAAGAGAAGGCACTACCAGAACAGAGTATACATATAGATTAAATATATATATGGTGAGGCCAGCAACACTGCAACATATGCAGGCACTGTTCACGAAACACGGTTCAAAGGCGTTTGGTTATAAATTGCAGAAAACAGCATCTGTGTTACTGGCAAATAGAGAAAAAATGTAATAAAGATTGACATATACATAGTTCAAGTAAGTTAAATATTTAGTAGATATTGTAGGATTACATCATTTTTATAAATTTCTATGGAGTGCAAGAGGTAACATGCTAATAGTATTTTTAATTATTTAATAGCATTTTATAAACTATTTATGAAGGGATTCTAATGTGATCAACAAACAAAGTTCCATGACAAGATAGGAATTTAAGGCAAGATTTTTTTAATGGAAGTACCAAAAGGAGGTAGCAAAAGAAACAAAGAATTGAAGGAGTAAAATACAATCTCTAGAAGAGTGCTTGTCAGTGCTTGGTTGAAAGTAAATGAATTAATCCAATATTTCATTCTCTGAGAATGATGAGTTACGTAGAATAACTAAATTATGGGCTTTTAATTGTTACTTTCTTTAGTCTATTATATGAACATTTCATATAATTATGTTTATTAGATAGTATAGATTTAGCTTAATTTAGGAAGTATATAATGGAAATATAATTATAGACAAGAAAAATGGATATTAAACTTATGTAATTTTATTTTATTGTACTAAATGTTTCTACAATTAAACTCGACTGAAATTATTTCAGTTTAGAATTTCATCAGTTTTAATGGGTCTGAGTTATTAAACATGTGCCGGATTAGGACCATCATATGTAATTTTAGAATCAGAGCCATAAACATCAGAGGAACTACTCATTTGAATACAGATTTTCATATGCTAAAGTATTTGGATGAACAGGCATTATAGAAAGCTTGTAAATTTGGATACCTGAGTTTCAGAAGCGTTGAGTGCTACGATCATGTAGTGGTAGATATGCACTGTATTTTACAGCACTCATTAAATTGTTACTGGAAAGTAATTGGAAAAAGGCGGCATGTAGAAATGACTTTTCTTCACAAGATGTCTTTTTCTTTTCATGTGATTTGGTCCGAATTAGTTTGAGATTGTATGGCTTGGACAGTTTCTGAAATATTTCTGTTGTTGATTTGCCAAACACATCTCTCTTTTTTTTTTTTTTTCTTTTTTTCTTTTTTTAAGTGGAAAAAAAAGGGGAGGAAAAGAAAAAAAAAAAAGAGGGTGGGAAGGCATGAATGAGAGATTGAATTTGGGAGTGATCTTTCTCTTGTTACATGATGTGAAGCATGTGTGGGAAATGTTTTCATCTTCAGAAGTCATTTGCCCCATGCAGAGAATGCTTGAAATGAAAATAACTTTCCAAATTAAAATAGAATGTGTAGTTTTTTTTATTTACAGACACACAGAGTCGTAGTCATTCTTATACACACAGGGCAGTATTTACTAGGAAATGCATTTTATTTGATCTTCTATTGTTGACAAATGTCACATTTATAAGATATTATTTGATAAACTTTAATACTGGATTATTTTATTTCATCAAAAACATTTGTGCTTTTATTCCACTTGAAGGATTCATATTTGTTTACTCTATGTGGATTGTGTATTTCATGAACTTTCAAGTCCAATCCCACCTCCTCCACCTCCAGTATCTTGTTAAAAGGTAACAAGGAACTGACTGGGTGACCCTCCTCCTCTGTGGAGTCACAAATATTGTCCTTTTCAATCAATGTTAAGAATTCATCTTGAATGTTCCTTTTACTCATTTAAAGTAGCATTTCTTACATCTGGTTGAATATTTGTTTCTGTTATTGTTATTTGTAAAATTAGCGAACCAAGTAGTTTCAGCCAAAGCTTTTAGCATCCTGTCAATGGGACTGAGAGCTTGGATGGCTCATGTCCCACATCTCCAGGCTGGGCTTTCTGGCTGGGCTAGATACTTCCTTCTAGAATCACTGAGATGCGTCATGGGACCAGTAGTCCTGCTATTTTTGGAAGCCACTTAATGCCTGTTGTAGTCCTCTGACAAATGGCCGCCTTGGCTATTTTCAGCTGGCCCTGCTTCTTTAATTAATCTTGCTGTAATGTCACACCTCAACTTCTGCAATTGTTCTCTGGCTTTCCACGCTGCGAAGAAGCTTTTTTTGTGTGACAGTCTGGCTGCTGACATTCACTGTGTGCCATTTCCACTACTTCAAATCCACAGGCTTCCTATCTTTGTCTGTCCAGGCTCCTCGTTGACTTTGCAAGAAAGAAAAGGAAAAGGGGAAGGAAAAAAAAAAAAAAAAAAAAAAAAGGCTACTTTGGTAAATACTGACTGTAAAAGCTAGCATTCAGTGAAAAATCATGTTCCTAGATTTATTTAAAAATTTAAGTATCTAGTATAATGTAGAGAATTCTCTCTGTGTTTTATAGTTATCATATTTAAGCTTTTTCTGATAAAGCTGTAGATTTTTTCCCAAAGCAAAGTCCAATATGTTAAAAGTAAATAAAATGGTATATGGTTATTATCTTGTAACCCTATCAAATCTGGCTGAAGGCTCAGGTTTTCTGTACAGAGCAAGGAGATAACTTCAAAAGCTCAAACAGTTTGTAGTTTGGAGAAGCAGTCAACTGAGAGAACTTAAAGATCAAAGCCAGAATATCTGATTTTAATGATGCAGAACATATGCTTCACCAAAAACCTTTTGGATTAAAAAAGTTAGTGTAATCAAAAAGAACTGAACTCTTTGTTTGGATCTAAGAGCTGTGTGTTGAAGCACTCGGCACAATATCTTATAGTGTGCTGCTGTTACTGCAGTTGTGTATAAGAAGTGAGTTAAAGCAAAGTTAAGAGACAAGTGAACTTGGCACTAGGAAACTTTTGTTTTGAAGATCTAAAATATTTTTGTTGAAGAGCCCTTCAGAATCTTGAATAGGACTGTTTTGATGAAGAGGCTGTGGATGCAGATAGACATAAAAAGCAAGATTGTTCTCTGGGAACTTGATTAGCCTTATTCAATAACTGAGAATCCAGGAAGTTCCTCTGGAGAGTTTTTGATTTACAGTGAATGCAAAAAAGGACCAGATAAAGGAACACAGACGTATCTGCAAGAGGGAAAAAATGCCCAAGGGCGGAAAAGTTTCCTTTCATTGCAGCTTGATAAAGGGAGATAATGTAGTCCTCGTGCCTTGACAGAACAGTGTTGATAACATCAAATTCATGGATGAACAAAGATATTAACTGAATTATGAGTTTAAAGAGAAAAAAATTCTTGGACTAGGAAGACAGCTGAGAACTCTGTTTCGCAGTAGCTTCTCAGGGTCTCTTCCGAAGTCCCTTGAAATCAATGGAAGCTATTCCATTGAGTGCAGTGAGGTTGGATGAGACCCTGTGGGAAAATACAAAATGCATTTCAAAATAAGGAGCTGTCAACAGTAAGTGTTTTTAAAATATGTGTATCTAACTATATATATATTTATCTATATATCTAAAGTATTGTATGCATATCTTCAGCATTATTTGGATTGCTACTTTTAAATATATTCTGGATGCACAAAGTTGCTCACATTTGTCAGTTGCCAGAAACAACCAGCTCTTACCAATGTAAGAATCTACATTTTTATTCTTTCCATGACTGGTGTCTGCTTTTCTGATAGTTCTCATTTCTTATTTCTTGTGACATTGCTGTTATATTGTTTTTGTCTGCCTGTGTATTTTACTCTTTCTGACATGTTTCTTGGAAGGCCAGAGGGGAAGAAAGGACTGCTCCCCCTGCTTCTCCCCCTTTCCTAAAGCTAATAAAGATAACTCTTTAGGCTGATTCGCGCCCCACCCTCTGCTGTTAAATTTTGATCAAGACCAGTCCCAAAGTAGTGTAAATGGCTGGAGCTCCGTTTGCCTTGACAAAACTAGGTGGAAGTGTAGGATCCCACTCTGAATCTCTTTAATCATGTGAGTGGAAGCTGTGCTTGTTATGCTACTGCTGGTTTCTTTTTATGTGATATTAAACACATTCTGTAGCTACAGAAGCTAACCAAGGCTAGTCAAGACAGAAAGCTTGTCAAAGTAATTAGAAATATTCAGCAAATTTTTGTTGGAGCATTTTGTGGATGCAGGTTGACTTCTGGATAGACTGCAGGAAAAGTGATTTCCCCTCTGTGATGTGACTTTCAAGATTAAGGAGTAGCAAAACCACCACGAGCCCCTTTTTACATTCACTGGGTCATTCTGCAACTGATCTTTTGAGCTATCCTTGCCTTGAAATAACCTGGTTTGTGAACAAGCTGAAGCAAGACAAAAAGATCCCTTTGATCTTTAATAGCTGAGCATCCCTGCATGTGTGACTGTGCTCATTACGAGATAGAGATGAGCTTCTGGATTCAGACAACAGCACATTTCAGAGACAGGCCCAATTTGCAAGGTGTTCTGTCTAACAGGATACCCTTGGTGTTCCTCCTCTTCCTTTGCTCTTCATTGCTGATGTTACTGCAACTGAGTGAGATTAGCAGGCAGCTGAGAGCAGAGTACCCACCCCACTATAAGGGCCACCTTCTGCCTGCCCTTCTTCAAGACCATACGTGACAAATTGTTGGGAGAGCAGTGTATTGTACTCTATGGAATGCTGTTGGCCTCAAGATTTTGTTAACCATCATCGTAGTGACAGGTTCCCAGTGACTGCTCAGTCACACTGCCATTGTATGTTCTTGTCACAAAGGTGTAGCTTTGCCTCTTGAGGCCTTGTGCAGTCACAGTGGAGTCACTTCTGGAGCCCCAGTGACATTTACCACGTCTTTGTAGTCACTTTTTGGTGATGATTGCAGGAGGCTGGATGCTCAGATTGCTGTGAGTTTTCTGGCTTCCATCTCCCTTGGGGTTAGAAGCCAGGGTCTGCATTTCAAAGATGCCCAACAGCTGTTTCTTCAGCTGCTCACTAATTACTGGCCAGTCAGTATATCTAATAGATCTTTCTTAATTGAAAGCAAATGCGAAGTTTTTCACAGATAATATGGGATTTAAAGGGTAAACTTTCAAAAGCATGACGGAGAGCTGCACGTCTGTGTCACTGAAGTAACACATTTTATAAACTGTGACTTTTTGCGGCAGCCGTAAAGGTCTGACTGCATCTCAGGTGTCCCTGTGCAAAACTAGCTGCCCACCCGTTAGCAGTGTCAGCCTTGCTCACTTGGGCCTGCGATGGCTGTGCCAGGTTGCACCTGAGCTCCAGGCTGGACAGCCTGGTTGTGCTGTGGCTGCCTTTCTTCAGTCTTGATTCTCCAGCCTGCAGATTTAAAGCTTACCCAGGTATGTCAGCACGGGCCACACCGACACTACCCACACTTTGGATTGTAGTGTAGGCTTAAAATACACTTGTATCTATCTGACTGCTTTACTCCACTGGAGTCAAGTGGGTGTTCAGTATCCTCTTATTTAGCCACCTGCATATATTAAAAATGTGATTTAAGTGCAGTGGAAGGAAAATAGCAAGATCCTACTCGATAAAAAGTAAAGAGGAAATCATAAATGTTAATGGAATTTAACATTGAATTTGTGAGACTCCTGTGCTTAAAGGGATGTCGGAGAGCACATCAGATAAGATAGTGAATCCAAAATATGATTGTCACTAGGAATCAGCGCATTGTTTCATGGCTGAAACAGTATTTTTCCACTTCATTAGCTACTTTGTTTAATTTAAAAAATGTATAGACGTAGGGGTAAATTTACTGCATTTGCCAATGAAACCACACAAGGAGTCCCACAAGAATGTGAAAGGAGTGCAGTTCCTTATAACAGTGAAATAGCAAAAGCCCAGTTAATCACTGGAGATTGGAGACCAGAACTGGCATGCTACCAAACTGCCCTCAGAAGAGGTCTAAAACAGCTCAGGAAATGATTTAATGGGCACCTGGTCACAGATGTGTTCCTGCCAGACATACTGTCTGCAATGGTACATGCCAAAATGGCCCTACAGGGTCTGAAATGCAAGGAACGTACACAAAAGTTCTTCTTTTTAGATTTGGAGAGGTAATAAAGGAAACAACAAGAAAACCAAACCTAGAAAAAAATCTGCTACAGAGTCTTCCTCATCTCTAACTTTCCTGTTAGTCATAGTGGCAACTAGCTACGTTCTTTGCTGACATTTTGGCCAGTATTTCATCATTTCTCTGATCTTTTTTTGTCAAATCAGGCTATACTTTGTTTGTCTTGATGTCCACTTAATTCTCACAGGGACTTCAGATGTTGCAAAAGAGCAGGAAGTGAGGGGCAGTCGCAAGTGTTCAGCTGAAGCTGTCAGAAATCGTGGTGGTGTTGGAGCCCTGCGATATAAACTGCTAACAAGTCACCTGATTTTGCTCTGCCGTTTTTGGAGCACTCGTGGTTCTGCTGAACAATGATTTCATTCTCTCCTTCGTGCTGTTTAATGTAAGGTTGCATGCTAATAAATTTAGCACTGAGTTACCGACTATGCCCAGATGATGGAAACCTGCCTGGGCTGACCAGTTAGGAATGTTAGTGGCATTGTTGTTTCTGGCCAGGTTTCAATTGGAAGGGGGTGTGATAAAGTAGCTCTGATTTTTCTTGCATAATTTCTTTCTGCCGTAATTAGATCTGATTGTTCTGATTTTTGCACACAAGTTTAGGAGCACATGTAAGGTCATTGGCATTTCAGAAGCTCTGGCTAATTTGAGTTTTAAAGAAAATGTTTAGAAACCTGAATTCTGTATAATTATCTAAGTTAAGAATGTTTCCAGTTGGCTTACTCTGAGGTTTCTGCTGTGATGAGACATCAGTGAAGTCAGTTTTTCATTTCTGGTAGGAACTTTTAGATAATAAACTAGAGAAAACCCTTAAGAAATGTTTTTAAATAATAGACTGAAAGAAGTGTTTCTTGTATTTCCTAAATGCCTTTACTTAATGCTTAGAAATTTAAATAATCCTTATTTAAGTACACTGTAGTTCTGCCTTTCCTAAATATTTTTTTAATAACTAAATAAGAGTTACTTTGCAGGTCTGATTATAACTTCCTTACTATTAATTACTGACACTTCAGCACATTTCAGGTATGATACTACCTGACTTTCTTATTAACATGTCTTTCCCTTTGCTAACCCATCTTCTTCATGAGAATAATAGAAGCCTGTGAATCCCGCTTTTTCTCACCTCCACATCAATGGTGCTTTTACAGAAAAGACTGCAGCTAGGTGCAGCGAGGAGCTGCCTTACGTGATGTTTGTCATTAAAATACTGGGCATCCAACACTACAAATGACAAAAGATTTAGAGGACCTCTAAGGTTGGTGTACACAATTGCAGTTAATTTATTTGGTGACACTTGTGGAACACTTTAGGATGGAATTCATCTTGCCCAATAATATTGTTCTGATATTAGTAGCAGAAGTCTAATTTCAGTGAGTTAAATAGGTTGACTTGATAATACATAGTTAAAGGTAGGCATCTCTAGAAGACTATCCCACTGTGGGGTAGGTGGAGCATCTGATTCTCTCCATTGACTACAGAGGAAAGCATAGGTTCCCAGCATATGTCAGACAACTATGTTCTACAAAAGGTGGAGATGTAAAAAGAAGCAATATATGCAAATTAAAAAGCAGAAGTGTGCAATGTATTATCATAGATACTTGTGATTTTTCCTGTATTTATGCATTCCCCTTCCGCTCATCCATTTCCTTGAGACTCACACTGATATATTTGTCCATCAAGTGTTTCCTAGGGCTTATGGAGAAGGATCTCTGTACGTTCCGTTCTGCCTCCAAATTACAAGAGACTGAAGCACAGAGAAATTGCTGCTTTGCATTTCCATGGTGCAGGTTTAGAGCATGAAATAGAAAGTTTTTTGTCTGTTATGGCAAGCTATAGGATGCATAGAACTGACTATTGTATCATTCAAATGGAAAAAACTCATTTTGGTTTAGTATTATCTAGCATTTCCTCTAAATCTGCACAATACTTCACATAAAACCCGTGGTAAGCTGGCTGCATGGAAAAGCTCACATAACTCTTTTTATTTTTTGTGAAAGGCAGGTTGAGAAGTGTGAGAAAGAGAGGAAAGGGATATTATAATTTCTTTCTCCCTCTGAACCCTTTACAAATGGTTTCCTGGTAACACAAGCCCTTGGTGTGGCAGATGGATTTTATGAGAATTAATTGCAATAATATTCTATAAAACTGTCCCAAATGTTTTCAGAATCCATTTCCTCCTCTTTATTTTTCTGATGTCTACTACAAGGGCATGTCATAAATAAATATAGCAGGAATATTTCTACACGTAAGTAACAGAACTGATTTTACTTTTCACTTTCACAGAGGAGTAAGTAAAGGTATTTAAAAGTGGACTTGACTGCAAATACCATCAAGAGGTTACTGTAAAGGAAAATGCTGCATTGCCGCAAGAGGACAGGCTACATGACTAGACTGCATTTTCTGGTCTGCCGTATGTGATTCCTTGGAACACTGAGAAATGATGCTGGGGATAGGGGTGGAAGAAATCACTCAACACATTTTGATATGATCACATTAAGAGGGTGAATATGGAGTTCCTTTGCTGTTTCCCAGCTGCTGCTAACATGATGCTGGGAGCTCAACGCTTCACTGCATCATCTCTTGCACTGACTCATGGGAGGAGAAGTAAACAGAACACAGTCCATTCTGATAGTCCATCTTTATATTGTATCTTGGTAGGGAATATCTCAGCCAGGAGCCTCAGTAACCTAGAAGAAAGTTAGCAGATGTGATCTCCACTTCAGAATAAAGAAATAAGCTGTGGCTGGGATTTTTTTTTCTAACCTGTGGCTTTTTGTTTGGGGAGCACTCTTCCTTTTACTTTTGATTTGATTTTTTTAGAAAGGTGAAAATTAATAGGACCTAGTATCTTCAGGTGAAGTTGAGGACATTTATCTTCTTAGAAGGATTGGCCTTAAAGTTGTCAATGTTGTGACCAAATGGAAGAATCCAAAATCAAACCCAGCTTTTGCAATACGATCATACATATATAGGCAAATAGCAGGTCCATGGCATGACTAGCAACTAAAAGAACTTTTTTTACCCCTCTCTTTTTGTAGCTTGTGTACCTTGTTGTCTTCCTCTTATATGAAATTGGTTGTCTGTGTAGCAACTTGGGTTTCTAAAGTAATAAACTGACACAAACAAATAGAGCTGTAGGCTTTTCAAAAACCTTCAGCTCTAGCTTTTTTAAGATATTATTAGCAGAAACAATGAGACATCCCTCTGGTAAATAGGCAGTGTAGTCACTTGGCACCTTCTATAATAATAGTCTTGGAAAGCAGAAGAGATACCAAGGGATGTGCGCTTGAAAGTAGGTTATGAGGAATTTGAATATAATCACAGTTGCAGTAGCAGCTGCGATGGAAGCGACACAGGGAAGGAGCATGGGTTTTTCTGACATGCTTTTCTGGCTGGGTTAGGTGGGGTAGGGAACACAACTTCTGGGATCCACCTTTCAGGACCTGAAACCAAGAGAAATTTCATCTATGGATGAGATCCACAAGTGGAGCACGTTTTCTGGCTGTGAAAGCAGCACACCCATGGCAATGCAGCAAGGCAGCGAGCACATGAAGGAGGGAGCAGGCCCATCGGGATATTGCATAAATGCTGTTTATAATGCAGGAAGAGGCTGCTAGCAAAACCTTAGTGTCCTGGAGAACACCTCTGTATCTGGAACAAGGATTTGGTAGATTAGAAGTCTCATGGAGATACCACCTGGTAGTACAGAGAGAAAGAAATGCTTCTGTGAAATTAATTTTTGATTAAATTTCTAGACGAAATGTTCAGAACACCATTTCTTTTCTCTTTCTGCTCCCAAACTTGACTCTAAGGGAGATGATTAAACAACTTTTGTGAATTTGCTTCAGGAAATATGAAATTGTTGTGCTAATGTGTGTGCTTTATTGGTTTCTATAAACAATTTTAAAAAATCTTGATTTAGGCATTTTGTTTGTTATTATTTATTAGTAGGGTTAATTGTAGCTGTGAGCCATGGAGATTAGTAAGTGACTCTCTTAAGATTACATTGATTGATTATGGTAATATATCTAAGAAGTACTGCTTAACTGAATTTATTGATATTTAGTGATTTTTATGCCTTGAGTTTTTTGATTTATTTTATTTTATACAAGCAAGAATTTGAGCTTCCAGATACTGCTGGTATTTCTTGTTCTAACTGGTATAAAATTTCTTGTTTCATCTGTAGCTACAATTCTTTTACCACTCTGGGGGTTTACACTCACCTGTAAACTTGGGTGTAGGACAACTGTTGGTTTTCAACTCCTGTCTGTATTCATGGAGTGACTAAAAGATCACAGCTTTTCTTAGGCTTGCTCGTGGTGTGTTTATGCACCACAGCTGACCTGGTCATCAACAAGGTGTGTAAGTGCTTGAATATGAAACAAAACTGTTGTATAGAAGAGTAAAATGCAGGTATATTCAATCTCTGGACTTGGTTCTGAGACTCTTCCACCAGGCTCAAGTGTGATGAGGGTTTTGTGTGATTTTGGGCACTGGCTTTGCTAAGCTGTGCTGTGCTGTGACAACTCTTATTCCATAGGAAAGAGCAAAGCCAACGAGCTGGCCTTCCCTCATTACCTGGCCCTGATGGGTTGTCCTGTGGAGTAGCATGGTTGGGTTGTGTAGCAAAGTTACCAGGGTTGTCTTCTGTGCATCATTAGAGCTGCTTTGGCGTTGCTGTGGGTAATGGCCTTTGCACTGGCAGTGGGAGGAATCATAGAATCACGGAATCATTAAGGTTGGAAAAGACCTCAAGGATCATCAAGTCCAACCGTCAGCCCACACCACCTAACTCACTAACACATGTCCTTAAGCACAACATCTACACGTTTCTTGAACACCTCCAGGGATGGTGACTTCACCACTTCCCTGGGCAGCCTGTTCCAATGCCTGATCACTCTGTCCATGAAGAAATTCTCCTCTAATATCCAGCCTAAACCTCCCCTGGCGCAACTTGAGGCCGTTTCCTCTTGTCCCATCACTTGTTACTTTAGAGAAGAGGCCAGCACCCACCTCACAACACCCTCCTTTTAGGTAGTTGTAGAGAGTGATAAGGTCTCCTCTCAGCCTCCTCTTCTCTAAACTAAACACCCCCAGCTCCCTCAGCCGCTCCTCGTAAGACCTGTGCTTTCCAGAGAAGGCTTCGTTGCCCTTCTCTGGACCTGCCCCAGCACCTCAGAGAGGATTTGCCGTAGTAATGTTAAACAACTTTTAAAATAAAAAAAAAGAAAAAAAGAAGGCAGTTTTTGTTTAACAGTCATGCGGCTTCTACCTTATTAATCTGCTTCCTGAGAAAAACAATTTACTCAGAAAGAAGCTATGCGTAGGATCAAGTACAAGATCCAAATGCTGCATCTGTAACTGTCTCTAATTGTCGAGGCCATTTTGACTAGAGTTATGCAGATATACCTGCCTCTGCCATTAACTTGTTTTCCTGAGTATGCTGTCCGTCTGCTTCAAACTTGTCTAAATGCATTCTTGACTTCATTGCTTGCTACTACAAATCAAATAATAAGGGATAAGTGCCTACTTGACACAGCCTGACTCACATCTCAGGTACATTTATTTGTTTCTAGCAGTTACATGATGCTTTCTAGGTTGGCCTGGTTGTTAATTTTGATTTACAGAATTTCTACATTATTATTTTGCAGGTGTCTTGTTGCCTTTCTTTCTGCTTTCTGTCTTTCTCTCTTTCTGTCTGTCTTTTTCTCTCTTATTTTCTTTTCTCAGATTTTTGGGGTGGGAATTATTTTCATATTTAATTTCACTGAAAACAGAAGGCAAATACATATAGTTCAGAGGTTGCACAGATTAGAACTGGTACATAAGGCAGAAAATTAGTGTTGTTCAAATGAGTTAATGATATTCCTCTGTGTTTCCTACATGCACCGTGTATGATTTAGGAGTATTTCCCCATGCAAATTTTAAACACAAGAAACACCAGCATGGTTTTATCACTGATTAAATAATGCTCGGACCTTCCAGGGCTTACTCTTTGTTCCAGGGCTTTTGTGTTGACACTGTGTCTCTGACACTGCCTAGACTGGTCTTCCAGTTATGGGATCAACTTACTTTTTAACTCTTTCCTGAAAATTGTAAGAGAGGGCAACTGGTTGGCATAAATTATATTCTGGAGCCTGAAAAATGCTAACAGGTACACATATAGGGATGATGGGATAGAAGGAGAAACCTGTGTGATTTTTAGCAATACCAGGGAGGATTCATTAGAGAACACTAATATCTTTGACCATGATTTGTAAGGAAATAATGGCAAAAGGCATCTTGCTGTTCCTGCTTTGCAAGCAGTGTGACTGACACACATTTTTAATTCCAGCCTCTGCACTGAAATGGGATTAGTGTATTCTTTGTATTAAACATCTTGTGATTGTGTAGCCTTAAGAGCTTAAGTTGTTTGTTCAACATTATTGCCATTTTTAGTACTGAGAGAAAAGTTTTCTCCTACTAAAAACAACTGAAGAATACAGTTTTGTATATTTTACTGTCTGCAGACGCGGGTTACATGCTTCAGTTACAATTAGTCTGAAAATACTGTGCAGAAGCATTCATAAGGCTCCTTGCAACCAAAGTCACCTAAATAGGTTGCTGTCCTAAAAGGGCTATTGTTAGTTTGAAGGAGGGATTATGGCACATGCCTTCCATCAAAGCATTCCTTCCCCCAACTGCATTTACTCCTGATTTTGACTCGTCAGTATGGCCGTATCCATCTCTCACTGTAATCCTTACAAGATCCTCCTTGGCATCTTCAGCAGTTGAATCAAGTTTTGTGCTCATCTTCCTTATTCTCATTCAGTCAAAATAAGTGCAGTATTTGTTAATTCTGGCTACTAACAATAGCCACTAAGTTACCACAAAACAATTTTCACTTTTTCACCCAGTTGCCTGGAAGACATTCTTTGGAACAAAGCAGATATGCTTTTTAGTGTGTTATGAAGATAACACAGCAGCTGTATTTGGCAAGGGTGCAGTGGTTTAAATATCAGTGTCTACCAGAGGAAAGGATATAAAAAAATGGGAAATAAGTATGACCGTAATAGATTACTATGTAAAGCATGGCTTATTATGAAACACCCAAGGATAATACTCTGGATCAACAGAGGTTTGGTTTGGTTATGCCAGAGAACTGATGTATTTAAGTTTCTATATTGCTTTGACCTTGGCTTGCATACAGTGTTATTGCTGGGTATGAGAGCATCTGTCACATTTTCAAACATGTATTTTATATATTTTAAATTCCTCTTCTAACTCAGTACCAGAAATTGAAAGTGGATTGCACCCAAACTTCATATATCAGGTATATAAAAATTTGTCCTTTTATTTTGAAATAATAGATAGTGACATCAGCAGTGGGCTAAATGCTGTATGTAATAAAAATACATAATATGGCATAATTTTGGGGCAAACTTATCCATGAAGATTTTAATTTTAATCCTAAAATTGGTCTCTCTCACATCTGCTCGATGAAAAAATTCCATGTGATTTAGTAGCATGGGTTTTTCCGTTTCCCTGCGATGAGGTGAAATATATACACCTGCCAGAATGTTTTTCTGTTGTTTTTCATACATTTGCATCACCTACCTTTGAAGCATTGATCTTCTGCAGGTTTGAAGTACTGTGTCTTCTCATGCCTGCTGGGCGGTTTAGCAGTGTTCAAATGGTGGTGAGGTGGTATTTAGAGGAAATCATATTACAATAACAATAATAAACAACTTTTGGACTATGTGACGATGTAGCTGTACTGTGGAGAATGGTCCACTTCTCTCCTTCTGCACTGCAGGCAGAGGAAGAGGTAGTGTCTGGATCTCAGCATACCAAGAACGGTGCAATATCTGCCCCTTAGGGAGAGAGGATGAGATAAATGGAGAGAATTAGGGAGCAACACCAAGCTGATGTACTTGCAGATGAATTGAAGCCATTGTAAAGGTCTTTGATAGCGAAGCTTGTCATCTGATTACAGTATTAGTGCTACCAGTGGATGGCACCAACTGGGACCCTTGGTTTACTTCTGGAAAAAATACAAAAACAAAATAGAAAAAAAAAAAAAGAAAAAAAGTGTGAGAAATCTTTTTAAAAGCATCCCTTTCATGTACATTTAGATCATGGTAATGGAAACTTGACAGTTCAAGAGACATAATGATGAAAGTGAATAGAAAACGTGAGGAGAGATTTAAGTAGCTTGCAGCCTTTTCCACAGAAGAAAGCTCTCCCTTGCCATTAAGGTGCAGTGGATGTTTTAATCTTTTTTTTCCAGAGAATACATACATTTCTTCTGCATCTGTCTGCAGCATCTGTAATACAAAGCTGTTCCAGTGATTCAAATACTTGCTGACCTAAGACAGCAGCCAGGAATATCTATCTAAATGGTAATAAGAACTTTGAAGGTTAATCCATGTTAGTGTGCAAAATACTCAAAATCTTTGCCAGTTTCATTTTGTATCATTCTGGTTATTAAAACTAAGTAAATCCATGAGTTTCCAGTAGAATTGTTCTGGAGACAAATGACAGAATTTGCCAGTAGTTTCTTTCAGGCAGATTTGCAACATTACTATTACCATAATCTCTGGTCGGTTTGACAGTTATATACAAATATATATATATATA
>NW_010144992.1:0-10000 GCF_000699245.1 Pterocles gutturalis
ATTTATTTTATTTTTATTTTATTTTTACATTTTGCCATTGATTTTGATGGGTTTTGGCCCTAAGAAAATTGATGGCCTTTTGGCCTGTCCCCACCACTCCCTGTCCCAGCAATCTAAATAGCATGGATGTACACCAAGAGTAATCAAGACAGTGTAATATAATATGTGGTAGGAGCAAACAATATTCAAAGCAACATTTTAGTATCCATTTTAAACTTCTACCTCAATTTTGATTTTAAAACATAGACTTTAACTTGATTTCTTGTAAATATTTTTATTAAATGCCAACAAGTACATTACCTTGTACAATAAGGTACAGTAAACCTTGACTTCTAGTTGTAGGCAAAGATATGCAGTAGTACCATAACGGGATATTCTTTTATCTTTTTGTGCCAGTTCTGCAGATCTTCTGATCATTTTTGTCCTTATTATGCACAATTTAGTTCTTCCTTGGTTTGCAAATGAACCACAAAAAGAGATTGATTTTTATAGATGTTTGCTATTCAATATTGGTTGAGGAACATTTTAGATGTGGTGTAGAGATCATAATTAAGAGTTTACATTCCGTAGACCAAAACTTCTTAACGTAAAACATCTACTAGCTAATGCGTACCACAACTGCTTGTAGGTGTACTGCTATTGGTAACTTCCTATATATGTGTTGATCACCGAGATCAAGTTACTATTTCTGCTTCCCTTGTTCCTTAAGTAAAAGGCTTACATGCAGGAGGAAGGTGTGTAAGCTTCTTGCTTGTTACAGGAGATTGAACTTTACTACAAATACATTTCCTCATGCATATGGATGCCGGAGAACTGACATGGGTGTAGGCTTTTGATTTTCATTTTGAGTGTTCCTGCTAGTTTTATCCTTTTGAATAGGAGTAAAAGAAGGCTCGTGCTTCAGCTCATGAAATTAAGAGATTTGAGTAAAGGCTTCTTCATAACCCTTGGCTAAGTGACCACCTAGAAATGCTTCCTAAATGCAAGATGAAATCACATGAAATCAGTCATGTGAAATCTTCTTTCAGTGAAAACATCAGGTTAAGAGTCAGACACTAAGAAATTTTAACAGAAAATGGATAAAATATATTATATCCAAGGAATGGAATGAATGCTACCAAGGAGTCACTTGACATTTTTAAAGTTCTTGCAATAAAATGAGAGGACAAAAATGATAGCTATAGAAATTCCGTTTTCCTCCCTGTTTTATTTGCCTGACCCCTAGTTAGCTATGTCTTCATTAAAAGAACAAAACTCAGAATTTCACACCCATTTAACACCAAGTTAAGTATCACTTAACCCCTTGGTACTGACCAAATGTATCCCCATTAAGCAGAGTTTTTGTTAGTACCATCCCAATTAAACAGCAGTCACAGCTATTCACTAACATTATACCAAATTAGTTTCCTGGGAGGTATCTTAATAAAGCAACCATCCCAATTAAGCCTGTCCTCATTAGATGGAGGATACAGTATTACTATCTTATTGTAATTGAAGGGAGGCTCATGGTCCCATTTCATATAGTTTAGCTACAGAATTATTAATAAACAACAGTCCCAACTAATACATTAGTGCTGACTCAGAATATAATAACATTGACCTATTAAATATGGCATTTGCATGTAATCAGTGGCTTCTTGCTGTAGCTTTCTGAGCCACTGGAAAACAGAAGGATTTTGTCTTCTTGTGATGTCCTTGTTCTTCTTTGTTGACATCATCACATTTCGTCTGTACAAAAGGAGTGTTGAAAAACATAGAAATTGCTGACTTAGGCTCCTTGGAGCTTTTGGAGGTGATGACTGTGATAAGCTGGAAATCTTTTGAGCTTATGGTGTTTGCAGTTTCCCAAATGTAATTCAGATACTTTGCTAGCTCTAATTTTTAGCTTTAGCTCCAGTTGTTTTCTAATACTATCCTGAAAGGGTGAATTTGGACAATCTCATCTTGGCCATTTTGAGCACATATGCTAGAACTAAGTCTTTTTGGCTCAGCTGTAGCTTGAATCTAATGAAAATGACAGATAATGCAGAGTGCTGTGTGCCTGCCAAAAAAGAGGATATTTCCCATGAGATAGCACCTGGTGATGCAGAAATAGACACTATAGATTTGTGATTGGCTGGTACTTACCAGTATTCATATCTAGTCAGTATTATCAACCACACAAGATCAGATCTTGGATAATAACAGCAACAATGGCATGCATAAAAAATTACTGCAGCAAAAAAGGGAAAAAAATAGATCAATTATGTCAATTATATGGTAGCACTTTTTTTCCCCTCACAGTTTCAACACTGAGAAAAGGTGGCATCTATCTCTGATCTAATTATTCACATGCTTATTCTTTTTTTCTTTCACTTTTCTCTTTTTTACACACATAAAGGATTTTCCCTTAAAAAAACCAGTGTAGAATCAAACATGCATACATTCGTATGTGACTTACATTTCAGCTGAATAGTTGGCTACTTGAAAATAAAAAAGCATAAAAAGATTCTTGTGTTGGCTTTCTCTAAAGGGATATATATTGAGATGACCTTACCTGAGAGCAAAAACGCCATCAGCCAGAAAACTGCCATAAATTAAACTGCTCTTTAAGCCCTGGTTCTAGTAAAAGGGTCCAAATTTCCAAGGTGCCCCTAATGGATCTCTGTTCGATGATAATAGAGCTTTTCTCTCAGGGAGTACATTCACCAAAAAAAAAAAAAAAAAAAAAAAAAAAAAAAAATAAAATCACAAACACAACATGAAATGAAAAATCAGTCTCCTTTTATTAGGAACTGCTGTATACAAACTCCAGCCGGTGAGGGAAACTACAGCTCTGTTGAATTTAGCTTACCTAAGGTGAGATAATGAACAAGGTGATTCTGAAAAAGAAATAGAAAATCATTGAGCAGATCTGTAAATTTGATAATGAATCATTTCAATTAGATTCAGGCAGCAGCAGATGTTAACTCATTTTGGCACACCCAAGCTTTGAGGTTCTTAGGCTGATTTTTTTTTTTTTTTTTTTTTGTGGAAACTTTATGAATCTCACATTTAGAACTGTGCATGAAAAAAACTGTGTTATGTAAAAACAGAGCAAACGGGCCCTTCATTTGCTGAATAATGGGTCAAGCCTCTCTTCTTATACCATGAGCGGGTTTTAACGTGAGAAAGCAATAATAGGTTCACAGAGACAACAAGCTGGGGCTTAACACTGCTGGTGAACCCAGCAGTATTTCTGTGGTTTTTCTTGAGATTTCCTTACAGTGGGCTAGCTGTGCCATGGAGGAACAGGTGTTCCTGTATGTGGCAAAGTCTTAGTGTGTGTGCAAGCACGGTAAAACACTTGCTGTTTTCAGTGGATTTGTTGGGCAGTTGCTGGACAATTGCACTCATGTGGTATGCTGCAAGGTTTTTTCCGTTAGGGTAAAAGGGACATCATATGAAATGTCCACCTACGTTTGCACAGAGTTTTTAATGTTCGTATTTTAAAAGTCCTTGTATTAACCTAAACAGAGGCTGCACCACTACATAGGATTTAATAGTCTTCTCTCATATCACTTTGCCTTCTGCCTGGACCACCTGAATGGTCTAAGCTGTCTGATTTCTGTCTTGCTTGCTCTTAACCTTGTCTCTGTCATGAAAAGGATAGTGTTTGGTTTACACTGAGCAGCTAAGCAGATGTCTCTGTGATGGCCCTGTCTGCCTTTGTACTGAAAGGGAATTTCTGCTGGCTCATAGCGCTTCCTGAAAGAGCTGTCTCTTTAAGGAGTTATCTCATATTTTCAGAAATTGACTGTGAAAATTCTAAGTAATGGTGTGACATGATCACACTCACTTTCCGTAGTTAATCCTTCACTAGGGGTCAGGCGCTTTCCCTGCTCAATGAGTCATTTGATTGTCATCTACCTTGCACAAAAAAACTACGAAGCCCCAAGCACTGTCTGGTAAGGATGACAGGCAGTCACAGTGCTGAGCTCTGTGCAGGAATAACTGAGTTAGAAAAAAGCTGCTGGCACTGTAATAAAGCGTTTAATGGACAGACAGCCTCTTTTACCTTCCTTGGGGTAACACTAAATCCCTTTTTATTGTAGTTTGCACAGATGTTAGTGAGTTATCCATTTCTCTAATCATACTAGAAGTTGGCACATCCATCTTAAGTAAGAAGACCAGCCCACTCTGTTTTTGAGAGTCCTTTTTCTAATAAACTTGTGTCAGTTTCAGGTCAGTTTCACCAATAAAAATAAAATTCAAACAAATAAAAAGTATATTGTCTCATGATGAGATGTATGTAATTATGTCCCTTAGGTCAGTTTAAATTTACAGAGGGAGTTACACTGTGTATAACCCTTACTACAATCTAGATTTTCCTACTGCTTTAAAAATATAAAACAAAACCACTGCAGTATATAGCCGATATCTTATAGTTATGTGGTTTTCTCAGTTTTGGAGCTGAATGTTCTATATGATTCATTTTACTTTGCAATTATTTGTATATAAATGCATCATTGTGTTCTGTGAACAATATCTCCCCTCCTCCCTCCGATAAATCTTTGTGAATGGAATCCACTTGTTTCGTTTGTTTCCTCTACAAAGTGAAGCTAACTGGCTCAGCAAATACAGAATATTTATATTTGTTTCTATTCTTTTGCATGGTGCTAAAGCAATTGTATCCTCTTGTTGAAGACTTTATTTCCCTTCAGGTGGTTATTCCTAAATGCAACACTTTATTAATGAAATAAAATAAAACCTTTGATTTGGGGGCTGAGTGGGGAGAGGGAAAAACCCGCAGCCTGGATCATACACGACAAGGTGCTACATGCTTCAACTTCTAGCATGCTTACAAAGGTCAGCTAAAGTTCAGGAAGGGATAAATGATTGCTACTTTGAGGGGGTCCGTGGTAAGCCTTGTTCTTTTTTGCGCTGAGTTGATGGGTTCACAGCGGTAGCTGAATTTTGATAGATTGGCAGACACTGAAAGGAAATGCTAAATCTGCCACAGGGACTTTAACTAACTTCATTTTCTAGGGCCAAAGGGTAAAAGACAAGAGGTACTGTTCAAGGGCAGGACATCATATGACCTGGTCAACAAAGCTACCAGTGTTGTTTGTTTGGATCCTTGCCTTGTTGTACCTGGCTTGGTAACAAAAGGCCTTACCAGCAGGGTGGGCTATCAAAATAAACATTAAAGGTTCAGGGGTTGATGCTGGTCCTTTGTGTATGTAAATTTACTGCTCTCTGGGGTCTCACTGGAAATGAGAAGGCCTGTCTTTGTTGTGTTTCCTGGTAAAATACTTTTAATAAATAAATCAAAGACTATGGAACATTAACTATTTCTCACCAAAATGGAAAAAGTATGTGGTTATTTTTTTAAACAGTTCCCATACTTCGCTATAAAAAAGAAAATCTGTCTCTTAGCTTCCAAATACCTAGGATAAGTTACACTGACAATCTTGCAAAACAAAAAGCTAACGTCCCAGGTTGGCTGTTGAGTTTTACACTGAGTTGATGTGCTGAATATATCTGACGTTTTATACATGTCTTGAAATAAATAAAACAATTGATTAAGTTGAAGGCCACATTTTGGTAAGGTCAGTTTAACGATGGGGTATGTACAGTCTAGGCACATTTGACGTCAGATTGTAAAGACTTTATTCACAAACTGGGTAATTGTGCACACAAATGCTTAATTAAGTACATTTGTGCGGGTCATTAAGCTGGTTGTATACACAGTTGTGAAAACTGTATGTTTCTACTTTTTTTTTCTTTTTAATCTTAAGTTTCCTTTGCGACCTCGTAACACATTCTAGAATGAAAGAAAGAATTTACACTTTGAGAGAATAGGGAATTTGAAATGTTTGCAAGGGAATCTGAAACCATGTGAAACCAGCTAACATTTCAGATTTCATCAGAAACTCAAAACGCATCAGTGATTATCGAGCTTTACAAACCATATGGTGAACCTGAGTCTAGTTTTCAATGACCACTGTCTGATTTATAGTTTTCCACCGCAATTGGTCAAAACCTGTGATTTTTCCCAGGCTACAAAGGAAACTAGACAACCTTAAGTGATTTGACTGAGAGTTGGGTTTAGTCTGAAGTCACAACTTGGAATTTGACAGGAGATTGGTATTTCCATAGCTTTCTAAATTATGAAACTGTTTTATTAGAACACTAAAATGAAAATTGGCTCCTTTACTGGCCAAATGTCATTAAAACTGTGGGCTTCATCTCTTTGTTTATCTTCCAAGATCACTTGGGAAAGAATACAAAAATCTCATTTTGTTTTTTTTGGTGGTGGTGGCTGACAAGACCAGAGCTCACACAGCCTCCAGGAATCAATCTCTGGACCAGTATGGATTAATTTAGCTTTGTTTCTATTTCTGGAGACTGGACAGCACACATCGAAGGGATTTTTCCCTAGCAAGGAGCAGGTCCCAAAGCACTTTACCTCACCCAAAACAGATCTGAGGAAGCTTTCTTCAAGTACCACACCCATTTTGAGTTAAGCAACCCAAGTCAGGAGAGGCAATATCTGTTTATTGGGATAAACGAGAACTGGAGAAGATTACAAGGTGAGCCAGATTGCGTTCTACAAGAAGGAGATAAATGACTCCACAAGGCCTGAAAGCAAGTTGCTTTTTCCTTTTTCTTTCCAAAAGGAGAGCAAGAGGTGAGATGTTATGTATAATATTGGATCCAAACACCATACCTAAATGAAACAGGAAAAATGACTTTACTCAGCTTACATCCTTATATGCTGCAGGTTGAATATCTGCTCAAGCTAGTGATTTTAATGAATTTTAGATGGAAATTTTAAATAAATTATATAGGGGGAGTTTCAGAGGTTATTCTAATTTGACGAATTTTGATTTATTCTAATTTAAAATTCAGAAACTGAGATGGAGTTGAATTGAACAAGCTTTTTGTACAGCCAGTTCAGCTGCTGTATTTACTAAAGTTGTTGATGTGTTAGTCTGATTTCTCTACTATTGAAATGCATTATGATCTCCTATCTCAGTTTTAATTTTTTGATCAAGAGGGCACATCAAGGTAGCCATATTTAATTGAAATGTTTTATGGATAGGATGTAAGCCCTGTCATGTGCAATGTAATCAGAGGTTATAATCTTCCACCATTAAAAAAAATCAACCTTCTTTAGTGAAAAGTACAATAAATAAGTGATAGGTAGCACTCTGGATTCATCAAAGGCAATGGGTAATTTTATCCAGCTGAATTCTTCATGATGTTGTAGCTTAAGGTGTGGTCTTGAAAGATTGCTGGTTTGCAGTATCCTGGAACGCATTTTCACATCTGTTTCTCCCCAAAATAAGAGCATCTTTCTTTTGATAAATACATCAGCAGTTAATCACATGTCTTTGGGGAGGTGTACATAGTCTTTCTCCAGGCAGATGTGAGGAAGGTCTGTGAATTGTGAGCTAAGGATGGTGTGAATGTGAGCAGTGTTGGGTTCAAGTATCTTGTTCAGGATTGTTGCTGTGCTTGCCTCCTTCTTGCAGGCTCTAGGCAAGAAGGAGTGAATGGGAGGTGACTGGGGCTTGCAAAATACCATCCAGACCTATCTTCAAAGAAGTGGTCAAGCCTCTAAATCACCAGCAATTCAACTATTGTTGTGTAAGGGCAAATATCACTATTGGAGCAGCGCAGGAATGGTTGTGACCTTCAAAGTTTGCTGGAGAAACTGTCTGAAGGTGGTCAAGCCTTAGGACTCAAGAATAGATATTTCTGTGTCTTAAGATGAACCATAGAGTCATGCAAGAAGAGCATGCAGGTTGCAGAGCCCACAGTATACACACAAAACCATAGAGCTGCTGGCGTCTTCTCTTCAAGATGGTACTCACTGGTACTGAATCTCTTTTTCCTCATGTTTTCCACTCCTGCTCATCCTGAGATTTCCTTCAAATTTCTTCTCTCTGAGGCCCAGAGAGGAAAAGAGCTGGTGCTTGATAGCATGGCAGTTTTTAAGTTTATTTAACTCATCTTTTAAACTATCATTCTGGTTTCAGCAGCTCCCAATAAGCATCACTTGCAAAAGAGTGAATTTTGTCTTATCCTCAGAATTTTATAGACAGTCACAGGCACTGAGCTTGATATTGCTAAAAGCTGCAGCATCATTTATAGTATAAAGAAACAGATGTTTGGCTCCAGAACATGGGCACCACCTTTCAAAAAAGGTACTTCCCTAAACACAGATCCAAAGGTCAGGGTGTCTCTCCTTGCTTCCAGTGCACTGGTGGACAAGCATATCCTGAGGCAGTCACATTTTCTGGCTCTCTTATGCACAGAGTGTTTGTTCATTCCAAGAAGATTCAATACCGAATTGTGTGATAAGCTCGACAAAAAGAAGGGTCTTGTGTTGGCTAGAAGAACAAATATACTGGCTTTCACAGCAACGTGAATCCAGCAGGAGAAAAAGGCATAATTAATTTCATTTGAGCCAGTTCAGAGGCGGGAATGTGTTGTCTCCTACATTTCCGTTGTTACTCTGCAATCACTCAAAACTCGAGGTAGCTTCCGAAGAGCACCCTCAATGATGTGGGAGTCCAAAATGTGGGTGTCAATTATGCATGCTTAAGTCAAATAAGTATTTTGGTCCCAACCTCACTTTCAGCTGGCCTTGCTTAGAAACAAAACTCCTGCAAAACAGGAAAGTTCTTGCAAATTGAAATAATCTTCATAATCTTATCCTTTTCACTACTTCAGCTGCTATTTTATGGACTTTCTTTCTTTCTTTCTTTCTTTCTTTTTTAAGGGAGGAACATAGAAAATAGAGACTGTCATAGTTCTTCATGGTGTAGGACACTACAAATTTTTTAATTGGTCTTCAATCTGTCTTTTCAAACGTGATCTTAACAGAGAGAAAGAACAGCCTGATTGGTCCAATGGATTAGGCTGCCATCACATTATCCCTGCAGGTTTTCAGGCACAGCGTTGGAGAAAACAGTAAATCAAAGAGTCAGCTGAAAATAGACATGGTATATGATTACCAAGTTCTATTTCTCTGTGTGACAGATATTCTTGAGAGTTTTGAGTAATAGTTGAGGAACGTCTCGACATTCCCAATCAGGGAATCTAGTCTAAAATTGCTGACTATTTGGGTGCCCAGGCTTGTCCATTGCAATGAGAGCAAAATGTTCAAAATACAGCATTGAAACAGATGAATTGATTGAACTGATTGAATCATTATATCATTATTGCTTACTTTTGAATAAATTTCTATTTAAATGCATTACGATTATAATTTCCTTGGGTACTCACAATCTTTGAGTTAAAACTGATATCCCTTTTGATTGTTCTATTACAAACACTAGAAACATCTTCCTTATAAAAGGCTCTTGACTACATTTAATCTAGATGTGGTTTAGGATATTGATGGTCTCAAGACATTCAAATGCTTTCAGAAGTTGTCTTCAAGTAGGTTTTGAGCATCATTTTCCAGCTCGTCATAAGCTGTATTTTTATTCTCTTCCCACAGTATTTCTTGTAATTCAACAAAGGTCTTTGTGGAAGGTTTGGAAATAGCTTAGGCAATCTTGAGGTCTGTTGTTTGAGGACTCTGTCCTCAGTTTTTAACCTAGTGGGCCCACTGTTATTTAGCGCTAGTAAATTCTGTTCTCGTCTGAAACAGAAAAAGAATTAAGGCTGAGAATTCCTTTGGTGCATTGTTGCCAGAGAGAGACTTCTGTAGCAAATTGACTTATATCCACAAAAGCAGTGTGGCAAGATACTGTATGTGGTAATTGTATGCACTGTTCAAAATATTTTAAATGAACTTGTTCTTACAAAGAAATAAGTTATGAAGTTAACTTTTACGTGTGTGTGAATAATTAAACTATTGTCACTACTCTAAATTATCATCTATTGTTAACTTACATCATTAAATCTTGCCTCTTTGCTAAAGAATAATGAAAAATACACTTAATTAACAGTTATTGCAAGCTTGAGGCCATTGATAACACAGTTCTCAGACTGAATTTCACAAGTGTGTTTTGTACTTGAC
>NW_010144992.1:12500-35777 GCF_000699245.1 Pterocles gutturalis
TCTCTAGTCTGTCATTCACTCGCAGGCAGTTACTTGAGTTAAAAGGGCCAGCAAGCCAAGTTATACAGACCTTCTCAGCTAAATATCACTTGTTACCTGCAGGAATATATGGGGAACATTATCAACCACCGGCTTTTCAAGTCAGACTCAAACGGCTGCTCTCTTGATATGGGTCATGACTCATGAGATAATATCCAGCAAAAGGTCTGTGGTGAATTATTGCTTCCTTTTCATAGACTGAAACCCTATAATTTTTTTAAGGCTGTCAGTCTCCAGCAAACCTGGTGATATTGTGAAAAAAACAAATCCCAAAGTGGAGGGATGCTGGATGTCTTTCCTTGAGACAAACCAAACCATTTGGCAACATAAAGCCTCCTCCTCTCACTCTCATTCCTGCCCCTTACACCACCCTGTGCTCCAACACACCTTCTGTCTCTGATTTGCTTCCCTTATGGTAGGAGTTCAACCAATACTGCTCAGCCCCGTCCTGCATTTTCCTCTCTGTCAGTGGCTTGCATGCAGCTAGCCAGTTCTCCAGCAGCTCTGGTGAAAAGCAAGTCACTGTCTGTGTTTGGGACAGATGACAGAAAGACAAAGACTTGCTACTGTCAAGGCAGTCTGTCATTGTCAAAGCTGAGATCAGAGCCACTTGCTCTAACTAGATGCTCAACTTTCTCAAACAGACCATCCTGTTGCAGGTTTAGCCTGCAAATTCTGTTATCCACAGCTAGGAGGTTTCCTGTGGCAATATTTGCTCTTTGCAGCTTGCTTTTGTTCACAGAATGCTCTGCACAAGAAGGTAATACCATACAGGAGAGGGCATGGGGCTGTAGCGTAGGTGTTTGGGATCTTGTCTCTCTGGGGCAGGCAGGAGGGGACAGACAGGCTGATCTGTGTGAGGTGGTTTGCCCCTGGGACAAGGTGAGCATGGATTTTTCAAGGTTTCTATTTTGGAAGAGGTCTGATTAGGGGTGTTTAAGCCCTTTTAAGTCCCTTGGTTGTCTAGACTTTTAAAAGTCTATCTCGTGAGGTGAGACAGCAACATGGTGAGGAAATAGTAGCAGAAGCTCAAGCCTCTCTGCATAGCCCAGAATGCACCAGCACTGCCATCCAAGCAGTGGGGCAATGCCTTACGGTCACATTTTTCTTTGTAGTTGTATCAGTTTGCAGAATTGGTTGGTGCCAGGCAGGATGGCATTAGGAGCAGTATTACAGGACAATTCCTAGTCTGGTAGTGTGTGGCTTCTGGTGGACACAGCTGCAAATGGCAGCATTCATTTTGTTTTACACCTGGAATGTCCAAGTGGGTGTATTCACTTGCAAGGAGGGTGGAGACAGTAGAAAATAATGGAAGATATTTACTGCCTGTCCTTGTTTTGTTATTGCACTTGATAATAAGTCAAAGGTGACTCGGGCTCCAGCCTCTGTGATGGTTTTAATGCACCAAAGGGGCTGGACGCAGAGCTGACCCACCTGTCCCGCTGCCCCATGTCCTTCTGAACATTAGGTCTTGGGCAACTACTTCTGACAGAAGCCTCCATTCATGAAAGGCTCAGTCTTCTTCCTAGTAAGAGGATATATGAATCACTTTTGATGATGTGAAGCTGCATTTAATTGTGTCATCTTTCATAAACTGAGAGTACCAGTGCTTGACAACATACTAGGTTTGTGGGTCTTTTTGTTACATGATGCAAAATGCAGCGTGTTCATTTCATTGGTGTTTTTAACACTAATAGGGATTTAGGTGCCTAATTTCTGTTGATGAGCTGATACATTAGTTATGGTTTATTCGCCTACCAGTTCTCACTGACCTATATACTACTGGTGTGTTTGCATAAAAACTTATGCCAGGATTATCCTATAGTAAGTGAAGGCTTTCGGTGGTGCATCTAAATCTGCCTTCCCTCCTAGTGGCAGATCGTAAGTGCACTGATCAACAAAAGCTCTGCTTTTCCCATTGAATTGTGAAACACCTGGGAACAGCTTGAGCACAGAATGCAAGATGAATTAAGAGGCATTTATGTAAAAGGAGGAGGACAGAGATTTAAAAAAAAAAATCAATGCAAATGGTCAGTTTATTAATACACTGGCACAAAACCACAAGTGTGGACAGTATACCCACCCGCCTCAAACCCATACGGAGTTCAAGGAGGCCACACAAAATGATGCACACCTGCTCCTGCATCTGAGTCAGTGAACTCGTTGAACTTGACTGAAATTCCTATTGGAGCATTTTCTTTTTCCTATGAGTGTGAAGGGAGGGGGAGGCTCCTTTGTGAGTGGCAAGTGTACACGAACACCACCACATCAACTGCCAATATGTTATGAGGCCTTGGTAACAATCTGGAGTCTCTGGGGAGCTCTGCTGCAGTTCAAGTGAGTATCAGACAGAGAGAAAACAATTTCTGGTGCCAATAATGCAGCACAGATGAAAAATGTTTTAATATTTGAAGCTGCTTTATGGCAGAAGCAATGACAGTGATGGAGTCAATGTCAGCTTTTTTCCTTTAAATGTCATCTTTCGTCTATGAGTTTTTTCTGCTCTGGAGGCATGCAAGCCTGATGCTGACTGTTTGCAACCATTGATCATTGATTTTATTCTAAATGGAAAGCTTGCCAGAAGACTAGAAATTCTGGAATTTATTAGGATTTCTTTAAGAGGCACTTTAGCTCAACAGTTCTCATTACTGTCTTTACAATGTTACTTATTTTTCTTTTTATGTCATATGATTTGTAAAGGGTTAGTACTCAGAGAACAATATACGATTAAACCATTGTGCATGCTGGAGTTGCAAGCTTAGAGGGGAAAAAAGGATTCTAAGGCGGGCTCAGCACATATCTGAGTGTTAAACAACAACTAATGTTTCTTCAGAACCAGAAGCTCTATTTTGAAATCTGTGGACATGATTTTTATTAAACAGCAGTTTTGATTAAATAAGATCACTCTTAAATTAATAACTCTTAAATACATAAATAGAAGGGCTAAACCATCTTTATATTCTGACATTTAGTGCATAAACAACGTACTGTGTGTACCAAATGTCAGAATATAATGAAAGTTTGTCCTGTTAAACTAATACTACTGATGGGCAAAAATGTCTCGGACTCTAATAGCTCTTCGATGTATTTATTTACAGTGACATTATTCTGAACATGCCAAGTAGGAGTGGTTTAAGGCTTTATTGCATATTAACATTTAACATATTTGTGTGCTTATGTATAAGTGATTATTTTTCATTTGGTTAAAAAGAATCCATTTACGATTATACAGTAGGCTAAATGTTTTCAGTTAGTGATATGTTTCCATTGGCACAAGACTAGTTCAAACAGGTATGTTAGCTCTTGGCTGACATGCCTGACATTCAAGCTTTATTACAGAGCAGTGTACCCAGGGAATGTGAATTATAGTGAGTATCAGCCTTGGCCTGCTAAAAGCATCATTCAGCCTAGTTGATTATGGAATTTACTCTGGAGTTTGGGTCTGAAGATCCATCTACTGAACTGATGCTGTTTATTTGTTTAGTCACAAATATGTTGCAGACCAGACAAAGGGAAGATCATAGTGGAAAACAGACTGGCTGAATAGCAATGACCACGGAAAAGCAAAATCTTGCAGGGTAAAGAGCCAGTAGTAAAATTTATTGCCACTGTTTAGATAAAACTAATTCTTGCAAACTCTTTAATAAACCATCAAGTGCAGCACTAGAAATGTAAAAGAAAACTTTCTGAAAAAAAAAAAATGACCATCTGCAGTGTTACCTCAGATGCTGTGAATGGAGTTTCTGGTATAGTGGGGTCTATTGTACCCCATTGAACAAGTCGATTTTAATGTTTATAGTAATGAACTGTCCTCACCTGCAACGCCACATATAATACAACAGTTATATTGGAACTGGGGTAGAGGAACAGCAGAACAATGTCTGCCTGCCTCAGCACTGTCTGTTCTGCACAGGCCATATCTCCACATATTCATTCTCATACCTGTTAATGGGTATGTTTTTGTGTCTGCAGCGGTGAAGCTCAGGTAATGAAAATGGCATATTTTCTCTTTACTGTTGGATAACCTATGTTTACTTCTGCGTAGATTGCCACCAAAAAGGACTTGTTTAGAGTTGTTCTATACCCAATGACCTGTTATTTCTGGCAAGGTTTTGAACATACTCTGACGAGATCAGACTCTGGCTAAGTGCAGTAATTGGGAAATACTGAATACTATCCAGCAACCATTTCTCGAGAGTACCATTTAAAAAGTCTCTGCTACTAGGAATATCTGTATCCATAAAGTGCAATGCCTTGCATGAACCATTTGTGCACTTTTGGAAGGTGAATCTTCAGAGGTGTTCTATCAAGCACCCTTACAGCTTAAAAACCTAAGGAACATTTGCAAAAGAACCATGAATTTGCACTAATAGGAACAACTGGAAGCTTATCTGGCAGTTTTGTTAGCTGTTTGTGAACCAGGAAAACCTAAAAAAAAATATTTAAAAATGAAGTGGTGACAGTGTCTTATGCTCCCGTGGCATAGGGATCCTCTTTATCATTATTAATTTGTGTTGTAGTGGAATCTAGAGGCTGCAGTGGATTTAAGGGTCCCATTGTGTTAGTGCTGCACATCTACATTACAGATATTGCTTGTACTTAGGAACTTAGTTTCAAAAGAATGAGATAGCACATGCAGAAATGGGAAATGAATATGAGATGTGCCATTAATACCCAAGGTAATACAATTTGGGGGTGGAACTGAGATTTAGTATGTTTTAGTTTAGTGTCTTGCTTAGTTAGATTGTTTCATACCCTTCAAGAACCCTATATTTTTCTGCATAGCATTTACCGTTACAGTCTTCTGCTTGGACAAATTATTGATCGTTTACAGGTCTCTCCTTCCATCAGGAAGTGACTAGAAAAAGAAGGCTCAACAAAAAGTGATCTTTAAAAAAAAAACCTAAGTCAAAGTAATCCACAAAGAAAAATTTAGATTTTTGTTCCCTGCTTAGGAAAGTGATTTTAAGAAAAAGTAAACCTAACTTTTCCACTCCTAAGTGGATTGCTGCTAAGTGGCAGCAGAGGACTGCAGAGGCACTGGTGTGTGTGTTGAGAACAGTGATATTAAAAAGGAGTTTTGGGGGGAACCCTGACATTTTCTAGACAAATTAATTTCAGCTGAAAATCCTACGGTAGCTCTAGTAAGGATGTTACTCCTTTACACTGGACATCAGTGACTTAAGCATTCCTGTGCTCAGCAATCCAGAGCCTTGTGAATTTATCCATCTTTCTTTACAAATGTTCAGCTAACATCAGAGAGTCAGTTCCTTCACTGTGAGGAGCTTAGTCTTGCAAGAAACCTCCTCCTGCTAATCCATATTCAGAGAAGCCCTGAGGAAGCTATCAAGACTATTCTGAGAGTAAATTACCCACCCAGGAAAGGATTACAGGATCCTGGCCCAGCTCAAGATCCCCAGCTAGATCAACACGTCAGTGTTTGACAAAGGTTTATGCTGATAGTATGTTCGATGCGCTAAGACCTCCAGGACCATTCCTTAGAGACCTCTGAGTTGAGATAGTGAAAAGCAGAGGCTTGATTTTGAAGTTGGGGAAAGCAGTGGTCACTGGTGACTTCCAGTAGGGTAACATCAAGCCCCCAATACCCTTTTGAGTGCCCACATTAGCAGAAATAGAGGGCAGCAGGTAAGGGTATCCTGTGGTGCTTTACACTGCCACGATTTCCGTGGCTTCTGTTCTGACAAGGGAAGGGTTGAAGCTGCAAGACAGCCTCCTTGCTCCTCCAGCAAGGAAAGTTTAAGCTGCAATAGCTGAGCTCAGCTCAGCTGGGATGTCCCAGGGTATGGGGACACATCCATGGGGTCAGTCGGGATGCTGGTACTGTGCCCCACATCATTCTTCTCATCTTCCAGATGCTGGAGAGATGGGCATTTAACTCCAGCTGTCACCAGGCTGGGGCACAGCCGTAATCACCCTGTCACACTGTGTACCTATGTGACTAAAAAGAAAAGTTCAGCTGCCAAGATTTCAATCTGGAACTCCTCATTAAAAAAAAAAAAAAAAAAAAAAAAAAAAGAGCTATTAGATATTATATCTTTAATAAGTGACCTATATATTATGACACATTTAATATAGTGCTCAGAATGTATTATGGCTGCTGTAACAGTTTTACATTTATAGATTTCATAGTTTTGCTTCTATAAAACAACTACAATCTGTACCCCTTCCGATAATTACAATAAAATTATTCCATTCACATTTGCAATGTAAACTAAGCGTAGAGGCAGGTGAGTTCAGACTCAGGTTTATAGCCTCACAGGCTGGAGGCTGCTGAGATTGCCTCGGATTAGCATCCCCTGACTAAGGTGCCTTCTGGGGTTGGGTCCTAGGGGAGACCTGTCAGGCAGGGCCCATGCTCATTGCTAGGAGGTCCTAGGGCTGACTGCTGAGAGACCGTGTGTGGGGATGGTTGAAGGGATATTGAGAAAATTAAAAAAGTTGAGAGTAGATACTCATTTCATCTGACCTGGAAAAAAGAGAGTACCAGACCTGAGTGTGGTAGGACTCACTGGAAAGAGGAGAGGAAATCAGCTGTAAGAGATGCAGATTGAGTGAGCAGGATACAAGGGAATGAAGCTTTGGAACTTAAATGACAGGTTCAAAAAGCATGTGTGTATCTGAGAAAATGCAAAACAAGGTGAGAGAACAGCAGAGATGTTATAATGGGATTAATTTTCCTATCATGGTGTATTGTTTTCAATAGCTATTTGCATACAGAAGTCCTGCTAAAAGCAGTGCTTATTTTAGTGTTTTTTTTTTTATTTATTAAAACATAAAATCAAAGATCCCCAGTGACCAGGAAAAAGTTATCAAAACCCTTTCTTATTTCAAAACCCCCAAACTTAAAATAACCTTGTGTCAAGAAAAGCAATAATTTCCCAGTTAGCAAAACCAGAACATGATACTTAATGGACTTTCTCTGTTTATTAATTAACAAATAGTTTTCCCATATCTGCACAAGTCAGTTAAAAATGAGCTAAAATCTACCTTGGATACCCTATTTGTTTAAGCTTTCTCCAACCTGTTTATATAAGCTTAGCATGTGAGAGTCTCTAAGGAGAGGCTAAGAGGCCAACAGCAAAGACTTGTTCCTGTGGAAATTCTTACTCTGGAACCCACATTCTTAACAGCTACACTGGAGAGGAGTCATTCCTGATTTTCAGTCATGCCCAAGTGCAACAAATGGAAATGTTTTTTGAGCTTTTAGTCCTTCTTACACAGTAATCAAAAAATGCTCTGAAGAGCTCAAATTGTTTCTGGGGTACAGCTTGGTCAAATATTTTTATGACCCCTTCCTAAATTTTCTGATTTAGTGAGAGTCTCTTTTTTTTTAAGGAGAGAAAATGCTACATTTACATGAATCAGTGGTAAACAGTGTTTGTAGCAGCAAACACTACTGACACTAAATTCCAATGAGGCAGATATACATGTGAGTTTCTGTTTGCACATACAATAAAAATATGTCTCATTCCACATCCACATGGCAGCCCAAGTATATTTGACAAGCCAATTTTTGATACTTTAAAATGTGGCCCTAGGTCTGATAACCTTCTGCAGATGCTGGTTTTGTATGATTTTAATCATGAATCATTCCCTATCTATTAACCAATCATATTTGCTAACTGGATTGCTTGTGAAGACCTCTTATTGTAATTAACATGCTTCAGATGAAGAGTAAACAAATATTCTAACAAACTACTACAACATAAGTTGATTCTCAATCACTACCATTGTGGATACAGCAAATTTTGAATTAAACATCTCTCCAAGATCTAATGATCTCAGTTGAGAACATTTTAATTAAATTAAGGGATTGAAACTTTTTATTTTGACAGAGAATGAATAAATCAGCAAAAGGTGAATCTGGTTCAGTGAAAAACTTGATCCAGATAAATAGTCTGGGAAATAATTAAAATTTTGTTGACCAGCTGTGCTCAAAAAGAATCATCAAGAGATGCTAAAGCATAATGCAGTACACGGAATTCAAAGTGTTGTTATAGGAAGATGGGCACTTGCCTAGGTAGCAGTAGCCCTCTGACAATGAGGTCATATCTTCCACCAGCACCAGACCTTTGTTTTGTCATTTTTGTGTTTGAGTTGACAGATGGGAATGTTGGGGTATTTAATGAACTACATTATATTAGAAGATCTAGGTATACTGGACGATCTGACTGATATGACTGGTGCACGGATTGTGGTCTGCAGTTTGCTGGCTTTCCTACTGGTTACTAATCCACAGTTACTGAAGGTGCAACATACCACATTTAGTATCACATTTTGTTTCACTGGCAGAATAAATAGAACAGGACATCAATCCAGAGCATCATATTTATATATATAAAAACTGTATGACTAACATAGATCAACCAAATAGCATCTCTCTGGCTCCTTTATTTTAAGATTATGCCATGTTTTGAAACGTGTGCACAAACACACACACACGTGTCTGGATATTCAGTCAGTCAAATTACCTGGGAAGTAGATTTTGTGTAGTGAATATGTTATTAGCTACCAATATAAGTTTACAGGTGTCAGATAGAAATTTTCAATAAAAAAATTCAAGGTTAAAGTGCTCAAGGATCCAATCTGCAGAAGCTTACTCATACACTAGACAATATCTCTTTCCATATTCTTTAAACCACTGCACGCAACTCTCCTAATCTTAATAGCACCCGGGAGAGTGTGCAATGCCCAAAACATGAAACAGAATAAACCAAATAGAGAGAAAACTGTTGCAAACCATTGTCTTGGGTTTGAAAATAATGGAATGACAGTTTGTCCTCTAAACAGTGTCCAACCTCCTTAACCTTTAAGTGTCATCTGCCTAGGCAGCCCTCAATGCTTGTTTTTACAGATGACAATAGGGCCCATAGGACTTGGGATAGATCAGATAACTGGGCTCCATTAACAGCTGGGCTCATTTCTAAAATAGTAGATCAAAAAAACCCAAAACAAAATAAAAGAGGTCTGATTTAGGAATTACTTTATTTGTCTGCACTGAAACCTGCAGGCTAGAGGAAGGGAGAGAAAAAAGAAGGTAACCAGGGAGAGGGAACAGAAGGCTAACAAACGGGCACTTCCCTGAAGCATGCTGTGCAAATCTTTCCTCAGTCATGTCCTGGTGGCAGTAAAGAAAATGCAAAATGGGAGAATGTTCTTCCAAACTCAATTTGTGTTCATAGTAGCTCTGTGTAGAACAGCGGTCAGATCTCCTGCAGAATGTGTGAGAGCTTGCATATTTCCTTACCTTTTCCTGGCCTGCCTCCTCTTCTTCCATGAAAGCAGCCAGCTATGTGATGATTCCTTTCAGATTGAATGCAGCATGAGAAGAATTCTTAATTTTTCCTCATTTTAGTAAAAGGAATTTTTTTTTCTTTTTTTTTTCTTTTTTTTTTTTTCTGGTTCTCCTTACTACAACTCCACTTACAGGCCAGATCCAATTTCTGATTCTCATTGTCTCAACCTCTTTTAAGTCCAAGTTCTTTCTAGTCCTTACAGCTAAATCTCTTTGTCAGGCCATCACAGTTTCAGGTCACAAGTACCGCAAGCTCCTCTGTAGCCTGTTTAACCCCCTTCACCCTCCAAGAAATCAAATGACACCAAAAGGAAGGTCTAAACAGGGGTTCCAAAATGTTGTGTTACAGAAAGTGGCAATTTTGGTCTGTAGAATAATACTATAGAGAAAGGAGAGGTTGTTCTTAGGGTATTTGTCCGGGTTTGTTGAAATGGTCAGCATTGCTCATGGAAATATTTTTGCATCTTTATAGAATCATAGAATGGTTTGGCTTGGAAAGGACCTTAAAGACCTTAAAGTTCCAACCCCCCTGACATGGGCAGGGACACCCTCCACTAGACCAGGTTGCTCAGAGCCTCATTCAGCCTTGGCCTTTGTTCTCTTGATAAGATTTGTGAACATTAACGAAAAATTTGGCTTTCTCTCCCAGAACTGGTTTCACTGGCTTTGCCTTCCCTCCTCATAGGATGGAGAACAAAATACAGCAGGAAGCAGAGATAATAATATTAAGTGTGCAAAGGAAAAAAATGCTACAAATATTTTGGTTGAAACAGCAGAGATGTTGAAGATAAAAGTTAAATGGAAATAAAGGCAGTCAGATGGTTATTACATGTTGCTATAAAATTCAAGAGCTGTTAGAAAAGGTAGATCAGGATTCGCTTTTAAAAAAATGACAGGCCTGTAAGAAAGCAATATTTTTGATTGATAGAGATTTTAATTGCTCTGATATTTATTGGAATGACAGCTATTAAGAATTGAAGCAGTGATAAGGGATTTCTGAAGCTTGAGGGTATTTGGATAAACACCTCAAATTTGAATGCCTATCGGAAGCTTATTAAAATTATTAAAACCTTGAATTTTTCATTTGGGCTAAAGTCTTTGAAAAGAGGTTTGCTTGGAGAATTTCTTATGAAATGATACAGATTCTGTTAGTGACGACTTTTTCCTTCTCTGCTATTGGGAAGTATGTGCAAGCTAGAATAGGCAGGAACTGCTGACATGTATATTTGCAGAGATCATAGCGTTAAGGACAAAAATCATGTGGGTAAAACATGTTCCAGAGAAACATATAGCCTTAAAATTAACAAATGGTGTTACTTCCCCTAGCAATTCAGGTTTTATTTTTAAGAGCTCTAATCTGCACACGTGCTATTTTCCATCTCTGGCAACTCTAGTTTTTAGAAAGTTAATTACTTGATTTGGATATGTAATTGGAAAATTTAGTCCTGAATTATTAACAGTTGTGTTTTGGTTCCTTACTTTTCTGTGGTCCAAAATGATTTGCAAAATGTTGAGCACCCACAAGATGAAGCAAAGAAAGGAGGAGGTTATAATTGTTTCAGAGACTGGGGGACGTGAAAGCTCCAAGTGTCGTCATCACATCACAGCTTTGCTGATCTATGTGCCTTTTATTATCCTACAGAGATGAAACACGAATGGCAAAGTTAATAAAATGGCCATTCATTATCTTTCATGCGTATTTCCTCTCTTTTAATGTTTTATTTAGTCATTTCCACATTAAAAAGCAAGAGGGTAGACCTCTAGTACTATTTAACCTTGTGACACTGGTCATATGAAGGTAGGATTTTTCTTTCTTTCTTTCACCCTGCAAATGCCATCCCAGTTACATGATAGTCATGACCATTCATTATCATTAGCTAAACCAGTTCCCTGGGAGATGTGCTAATAAAATTTCTAAATTATACATTGATTAAGTGCATATGTTATACACTGACGGTCAGATATAAAGTCTAAGTACAGGTACATTTGGCAAAAACCATTTATATGGGTACTTTGAATTACTGGTAAGGTTGTAATTGTAACAGCTTGAGCTGTTGTTTCCAAGAGTATTGGAAAAGGTTGATGTGAGGAAGCCATCACTATTTCTGGAATGATACAGCCTAGGATGATCGGATCAGGTCACAAATAAGATGCGACTGTGCAACAGTACCACCCCACTGCTTTGTGGAACAGAGTTTACGTGCCTAAAAATTTTCGAGTAGATCTGGTGAAGGTCTAGGAAGTGGATCCTTCCAATGTATGTATGTGTTGTGAATCAACACTGCCATAAACTGTTACAGAAAAAAAAGTATGTAAGAATCAAAGAAGTTACAGGCAGCTGTTGCAAGAGTTTTGGAAGGAAATGGAGAACAAGGGGCAATTATGGGAAAAAGAAAGTGATGTCCTAAGTACTAGGGGTAGATAGAAATATAATAGAATTAGCTGAGAGGCACCAGGAAGAGAAGAGTTAGGCTGAAAAAGCAAGCATTGACAAAAATGAAGTCTCAGTCCAGAGAATTTCAAATATACATATCTACTTTCGAGACATTATTTGCAATATGTTTCAATTCTTTCACATGTGGTTTTCTCTTTGTCAATTTTTATCCAGTCAGCTCTCTGCTGTACCCCTTTATAATTTCTTTTTATCTTTTCCTCCTTCCCAATCTTTTCTTCTTCCCGTCTTCTTCCACTTAGTCCCTCACTGCTATTTGAATTTCAATGCTAAATTCGGACCTGTAGTTTTGAGTTGATTTTATTCTTCCATGCACCACAAGGATATACCAGCCAATAATTATGAATGTGAAAAACAAGCTGTAGTGGAGAGTCAATAATCCAAATACTTCTGTATATCACATATCTTCCAGATTGTTAGCAAATTTCTCCCTGATAACAACATGTTTTCTTTTGCACTGGCAAAATGACATGACATAACCCTTGGCATTTGAGAAGAAAATGTATTTTTTCAGACGGATTAGTTCAGGTAAGCAGATCTGATTCAAATATTTAACAGATTGTCCATAAATCTGACATTCATGGGAAGCTGTTAATTCTGAAGTGATCATAAACACTTCACAAATGCAGAGACTTCAGTTAGCACATAACTCACCGAACACTAGAAACTGAGATAGTTGCTTCTGACAAATCTTTCATTGATGTGTGTGTCTAACCATCAAAATATGAACAAAGAGACAGCATGTTACATAAAATACCTTCCTTATTTATTTTAATTCTTCTGTGACAATATTTGACATCTTTTTAGGTTATTTATTGGATTTACTTTTTGCTGCGATCAATCTTGATTCAACAAAATGTTCTTACCAAAACATTTTTAATAATGAAACAATTATAGCAGTAAATTTACATAACCAATGAGTTCTTTCATTGTTTCTCTTTACTACAGTATTCTTCTTCTCTTCTTTATTTTAGAGCAGAATGTGCTAGTCAGTGTGGACCAAAGAAAATAGTTTAGTTGAAACTGATTGAGTTTCTTCATTAAGGTTTAAAGTTAAAGCAGTTTATTGGATAATTCTTTGTAATTACAGTGACTCTAGTTCTGGGTTAAAGCTAGGGGCAGCAGCACTGCAATAGTTAGCCTGTTCCAGCAAAAATTCCACACCAGCCTTGGAGAAGTAAAAGCCAGGCTGTCTGCACAATAATTATAATTCCTGCCACCCACAAATGTGGTGTGACCCTTCATTTTCCCTGCCTGTGTGACCACCCTTGAAGGACCAGTGGGCACTTAGTGCCAAATGTCTCTGTGAGAACCTCCAGGGTAATTCTCCCTATGTCCACCAGGACACACCTGTTCGCTAGTGGAGTAAATCAAGGACTAACCCAAAGACGAGCATATTTTATTCTGAGATTTGACTGCAGAGAAAGGTATGGTGGCATCCCTGCTTGCCTGCCTGTGTGTCAGACGGGACCAGGAGCAGGCTGCCAGGCGCCACGAGCTTCTGCAGTGCTGGAGGGGTGCTCTCACTGGTGCCTGTCCCTGGGGCTGTGGCACAGGCTGCCCGCTGTGCTGGGACTTTGCACCTCAGTCCATGCCAAGCAGCCACCGTGGCTGGTTTGGACGTGTACAGAGCACTGTGTTGGGCTGCATAAACCTGACTTCCGAAGGCTTAAATAAGTCTACCCTGGTGGGTGGGTGGACCTTCGGCTGTAAGCTCCCTCTGGATGGGCGAATTCAATAATTTTGGCATTGCTTTTCTCTACTGTTTGGGGACCTGACCTCTTCTAAACTCATTCTGTTTCTTTCCAAAATGAGTGGCACTTCCTTATGATGTCTTGTAGCAAACTGTACATGCACAAGTGCTAAATTTGATGGTGTTCAGCAGCACTCTGAAGTTCTATTTCAAACATACTATGTGGTCACAATAAGTTTTCACTAAATTTTCACATCTTTATTCTAATCCAGGGCTGGCTGAAAGAAGGCTGGTTGTACACAGGGTATGGGCTGGCTCACGTATTTTGCAGCAGACATGAGGATAAATTCCTGCTCCTGTTCTTTTAAATAGTTTTACTCTGATTCTTTTACCGAAGTGACTAGCAGCTTCTTTCATGTTGTCCGAAATAGTGGCATTTTGAAATAATCCAGATATGTGGGTGCAACTAATGAGGAACGTAAACCAGAAGAGGCAAACTTCAGAGCAAGATTAAAAATATACTATGGAAATAACCTGTCTAGGTTTTGACAGATGAAATTTGAAGACAAATGATTTGGCTTTCAAGAAAAGGCATTTTTAAAAGAAGATTTGAATGTAATGCATGAGGAAGAGTTGTGCTGATCTGAGAAGGAAGGTTAACTGACATGATTTTGAATGTAGGGTCGTTATACTGCTACCTTGGAAAAAATAAAACAAACAAAAAAAGTTAACAGGAGGTCAGGGCAGTGGCTTTTAGCGGCTTAGCCCGTGGGGAAAAAAATGTAACATATAGAACTGCAGAATGTAGGAATCGCCTGGTTGTGGGAGATTTATGGGCTTTGTGGGGAGCAGAGGGCCATGCTGCATTTCTACCAGAGTCCTGCCGTCCCCAGACCTGGGGGAGGGAGAGCAGCCAGAAACAGCCTTCCCCAGGAATGTTTCCTGAAACGAGGGCTGCAGTGAGAACTATCTGGGTCTCTGGTTTGGCTTAGCAATCAGGTTGTGCTGGAGCTGCGACATTCCAGTCACTTCTGCTGCAAAAATCTTTATATGGAGGAAAAAAAAAGAAGTGTTGCTAGATTGATAAAATGTGCTCATCACATAATCTTGTGACGCTGCTCTGACAGAAAAATGTATAACAATATGTGCAATTTATTGATAAATGTCAGCCTAAATAGTCTGTGAGAGAAGGGGCGGGGGGAAGAAAGCTATACATTTCCCACAAGCACCCCCTCAGGCAACAGCTTGAGCAAATACAATACATGTGATGCAATAAACTAAGATTATGGGACTTCACCGCAGACAAGTGTGGCCTTCACCGTAGGCTAAGTAGGCAGTCACCTCAGCACTATATTTAAAGGTGCGCTGGAATAACAGAGATAACATGGTCATTCTCCAGTACTCCAGTTCAGACCAACTCTCCTACGACTGTTTCAATAACACTTGTCTTTCTGCCTGATAGGATCTTTCTGTCATTTTTATGTAGAACCTCAGGACTTGCACATCTTTAGTGTCGCTCACATGCGTGATTTTCATCAATGCAAGGGCGAGCGTAGGTGTGAGCATTATTTGCAGCAGAGCTGCTTACTCCAGTTTCAAGTCCCTTCAGGCTGGTGTTGCCTGCTCTGGACTCTCCACGTTGGGCTTGACCCTGTGCAGGAGCAGAGCTGGCTGCAATCCCGTGTACCTAAAACCAGGATGTGTACGTGGGCTCACGGGGAGCTCTGTGGAGGAACGTTCTGGCACGAGGCTGCAGAGATTCACTGCAGGGAATGGAGCATTAGGAGACGTTTCGGTCTTTCAACAAAACATGACAGGAGATGGGCTGCGGGAGTTTTCAGACAAAGAAAACAGCTGCAGTCTGAGGGTGTAAATCAGTTTTCGTGGTGGGGATGATGGCGTTTGTGCTATTATCTCGGTCCCGTTCAATTCTGTCCTGTTGCAAGCTGCATTTCAGTGACACAAAGTGACTGCAATCAGACTCTACCTTCCTGCAGGAAAATGAAATTTTAAGATGACAAAAGGTCAACATCTGCCTAAATAACAGTTTGAAGATGTTCTGAGCTTACATTGTAAGATCTCTACTGAAACACAGACTTTCTCACTGGTGGCCCAGGTAAGCATCAAAATACAAAGCAAATATGTTCTGTGTTCATGAGTACTCTTGCCTTGTAAGTGAAAGACCCTTCAAAAAACTGTATGAAACTGAGGCACCTTAAAGAGTTAAAAAACCAGACAGTTACTGGTATTTATAAGGCAGCTCAGTTTTGGAAAGTATTTTAATGAGAACATTTAGTCTTCATTACTGTTAACATTTTGTTTTCAAATAAATACTCATACCTGTGCATGTGAGATTTGGGGTGCTTTATAATAAGACATGCAATAAATCCCTAAAATAAAAAATTAAAATATAAATAACTTGTTCTCCTGTACTACCAGAACCTAAGGAGTCTTTGTCCATGTAGGCCTGCTAAAATACATATAAGCTGAGGTACTTTTTTTGTTTTTGATACTAAGCTGAGTACAGAGAGAAGCATAAATCACTTTTTTCCTCTTTACTGCTGCTTTCCTCAGTCAGTTTTCCCATAATGCCTCTGCAGAAGCTGACAGTTGGATGCGGCACAAGACCCTGCTGGACAACTGTCAGGTCTGTTGAAGGATATTAAAGAGAACTTGATCATGTGTCAGCTCTCTTCAAAATACACTCACATTGGAGAAGTGATATATCTGTCAAAGCAAGGACTTCAGCATTTGGCAGAACAGGCCATTTTCACAAACAAAACCGTCCAATTACATTAGGGGGCATGAACTTCAGGTGTGTATGCCAGGGACAGAAAGATCTGCAGCCACACATCACAGAGACTGTCTCCTTAAGCCATATGGTTGGATGTGGGCTGCATCTCAAGCATAGTTTCTTTATGCTTCATAGATTAGGAATTAATTTAAAATTATCAGAAACATAAATTGCTGCTTTGAACTTCTGCATGAACTTTTTTTTTTATTTCACTGAAGGCTGCCAAGAATTCATTTTAGGGGAGAGAGAGAGTGGAAAATTTATCAAATTTGATTAGATGATTAAGAACTAAGCTATGGAACAGAAATGCATCTTTCTTGTTTTGTGTTTTTAAATGCTTTTAGGAAGACTAGTGTGAGTTTTGATTAAATAGGATCATTGGTTAGGAAACAAATTGTGCCTGGGAGAATAACAGCAAAGACTTTTTCTTGGAAATATGTTATAGTTGAGTTTAGGTCTTTCTTGGCTCACATAAAAATGCAGACATTTGGTGGGAGTGAGCTTTCAAGTTAAAACTGCTTGTATCACACACAATATCCTGTGTGTGGGGAACTGTTATATCTAAGTTCAAGAAAACCATCAAGATTCAGTGATGAGGATGGAAACTGTCTTGATCACATTGTTTATGCCAAAATGCTCATTTTTGTGTACAAGAAATTTCAGACTTCATCTGTGTGTGGAGGTAAAACACTGCAGCGTAGTGCAGAGCCATACAGAGTCTCTGACAGGCACAACTTACAAAGGATGAGCTCAGTTTTGAGAGTAGTATTAGGAGATCCTAAGGGGAATTTAGCCTTTTTAGGTTGCTTACAATTCTATTAAAGAACTGTAAACATTTATACAACCTTTTTATATAAATTATGTTAAGATTTCAGAATGGAAATGTGAAAAACATGACATTAAGATGTAAGTTTCTTATTCCAACCAAATATTTGGGTTAAATTTTATGTGGACGTTCACCTTGTGCAATCCCACCAAAGGCTGTTCATTAAAATTACAGCTCTCAGTATTATGTTTTTTCCTTTTCTTTCCCAATTTGCAGAAGCCAATTCCCACTTTGATTAGCAAACTGATTTGTTTCGAATGAAAATAGCAATTTTTCTCTCTCTTCCTCTGAGAGAGAATTCCACATGAGTGTTCCCAGTTCCAGGAGAACAAGGTACCTCTTCTTTGCCTCCTGGTTACTCTGTGCTTCCTTAGCCAAGTCCCCACTCAAGAGCAGGAAAACTAACAGATAATTATAGTTCTTTATGTTGTCCAATAAGGAAATATATGCAGACATATACAGGCACACACACACATACATGCACTTGTGCATATGTGCACACATGTTCTCCCACCTTTCTTCAGTTTCCTCGCAGGTAGGTCTTCATACTTCCTGCATTAGGGAAAATGTCCTCTTCCTTCACTTTGTCTTCACTCACAAAAAAGGATTATGTATTTTTACAGCAAGAATATACACAGCTGTGAAGCTATCTGTCTTTAAATCTTTGTGGAGACAAACCTCAGGCAGGTTTTCCATGAAGTGTTTGGGCAAAATTGACAGCGTGCCTGTAACAGCTGAGAGTTTGAGCTTACCAGCCACCTTGTAGTAACTACTAAAGGTTGTGAATGAGCTATAATGTGTGCTTACAGTGTATTAGCCTTCAATTTGTTGGTATCTTGGTCCATGCACGCTGAAGTAGGTGAATGGCTCTATATCTTCTTTTTTGAGGCTCTCTGCAAACTCAGAAAGACATTTATGCAGTTGCAGGGCTAATTTCATGTTTTCAAGATTGTTTTTGTTCACAGCTGGATCTGTCTTTTTTTCGTGTGAGTTCTCTGGAAAACAATAGAAGGAACCCTCCCTTGTCCCCACCTAGTCTTCTGTGTCATTGCCCTGATGGATGTAACCCACTTTTTGAGAAATATGCACTATTCTGTGTTATTACATTTGTTTCAAAATCCTCAACTAAAAGCAGCTTAATTTCTGTAGAGCTGACATGATGATTGATAGGAATTTCTACATCACAGTCAGTAATCCTTAAGAAACTAAACACCTAAGTGGAAACAGTTGTAGTGAGGGCTTTTAACTGTATGTCCATGATAGCTGTACAGTAATGTGGTGACATGTCACCATGACAATGATGTGACATGTCACTTCACACAATGACATGTGACAGCGACAGAGTAACTCTGGCATTACAGTATAAATCACATTTTGTGCGTAACTGTGATCAGCTCTCTGGCTACCGATCCAGTTCTGGTACAGATACAACACTTCAGACTTCTAGTTAGCTCCGAAACTCGCTCTTTCAAATCAACTGGCCAACTCATAGGTGGGTGGATGACGATGTTAAGAGCAGATTTGAGGGTTATTTGTGTAGAAATCTTCAGCGTGGGCTTGGTAATGGGATTTTCTGCTTGCCTGCAACAGGGCACGGGGGAGCCCATGGTGCACGACAGGTAGTAGATGACGGGTGGGTTATGTCTGTTAAATCCTGCCCCTGTGCAAGCGGGCTAGAGTGGCAATGAGTGGGCCACTCCCCTCGGCCTTTCCAGCTCTTCAGTAGGATGGATGAGCTTAGCATGGTTGTGACAACGAAGGGCCACAGGCTGCTATGTTGCTGGCTGAGGAGCAGGCATAGGAGGCATGGGTTGGTCCTTGTCCTGCAAGAAGCACAGGTATGCTGAGCTTTGATGGGACTGGGAAGCTGGGCTGCTTCCCAGCCTCACCTCTCGACATCTCAGAAGTCATTCTCATCCACTGGTACTATCCAAATTAAGCAGTGTTTCCTGCTTGTTTGAAAACATCTTGCTTCTCATCTAAACATGTCATTGTTATGAGGGCTGGGTGACAGTCAGACCTGAAGCAGCAGGTCTGAGCTTTCACAAGCTATCACATTTTTTAACTCTTCCTTAAAAAAAAAAAATCCCCTGCCATTTATTCTGATCCATGGTGAGTTCTTCCCATCCCTGTGGTGCCTGTAGTCCTGGAAGATAATCTTTGTGTGAGACTTTTGAAATTTTTAGTCATACGAATGTGATGACTGATTTAAGATTTTTTTTTTTTTTAATTTATAATCATCCAGTCTCATTCAAGGACTATGTAGGTGGAGTCACATTTGAAGATCAATGTTTATATAAAGACCAAACTCTATTACGGTTGCTAAGAGCTAGATCTGAAAGAGATGTAGATGCTGTAATGCTGACCGCTGCGAAGCTGGCGCACAAGGGGTGTCTCACTGTGGACCCTGCACCTCATGGACGCAGCCTCCCAGCTTAGAGCTCTGAGGAGTCAAGAATAGTCTCCATGGACAGACAGAAACAGTCATGTTCAACTGGAGGCCAGAATTACAGCAGGATTTATTACAGTGCATTCAGTGTCCAAGTTAGCACACTGTGAGTCCCAGCTGCAAATGTGGGCATAACAATGGGCTAATTCAGCTTTATAAATTTTAGAGAGCCACTGGCTTTTGCCTGTCTGCCTTGTAGAGTGGGTGCAGCCATTGTATGAATATTAGCACTCATCTCTGCAGTAACCTAAGGTTTCAGAAAACTGGATTTAAAGGCTGCCATCAGACTGTTAAAGTTAGTGCATCACAGAAAAGTGGTTTCACTCAACAAGAGATGGAAAGGCAGCCTGAATATGGCACTGTAGCCCACATTTGAGATAAGAGGAGCAGATTCTTCATTCTGATGTAAATAACCCCACTTGTATACTTTTCTGTGTAGTGAAATATCTTCAGTGTACTTCTGTGAAATCTCTACAATGTTGGATAAAGTTGTCTACAGGGAAAAATATGGATTGGGCTGTGTTCCCATGGGTGTGGCTGTGTTTTAAACCAGAGCTCCCTCATTGCTGCTCACATCAGGCCCAGTATTTTGGTGGTGTGTGGGGTGTGCTCTGAGAGAAACTTTGAAGAAGCAGGGGAATGCTGTCTCCAGTCTGACCAGGTTTGTACGTGGCATAGATGCTGAGCTCTGCACTGCTGCCAAGGCGCATACAGTTCTACTTGTATGTGCGCACACACGTACACACACACAGAGCTTTTTGACATCCAAAGGACTTGAAAGTCCAAAAGTAAAGCCCAGTTGAAACAAGGAGTTCAGGAGTGTGCTTAAATTCTATTTGAATAATTTTTTCTCCAAATTTTCCACTACAACATTTTAAAATCATTTATTTAAGATAACTGTCAATATAAAACATGAATGAGTAGTATGAAACATGTATGAACAGTCCCATGAATTTCTGCCATGTATATTTTATTAGCATTTATGATACATATTTTATACTATCTGCCATTCACAAATAAGAGGACATACCTAAACTTATGCTGGAAAACTTTTATGCCTCTTTTTCACATCTTTCTGTCTGTGTAGGAATCATGACAATAGAGAACTCTTCTGCCAGTACAATTTCAACTTCACAGTAACCTCAGCTGACATACTGATTTGAGATATTCACGGTTATGGCCATGTCAGGCTCTTCACAAGCTTCAGTTAGTGGAATAGCTCCTCCAGTTGACAGGTGACTTGCCGGAAAATACAAGGGGATCTTAAATTTTAGTTCTCCCTCTGCTTTGTCCCATAATTTAATCTCTTAATTGGCATGCAGAGTATGTCCCTTTATTTAATGAGCTGTGTGGTGACCTATACCGGGCTTTAGTAAAGATCTTGATGCATTTGATGTTCAGCTTCCAGCCAGCACTAAACGCTCGCCATGCACAAGCTCAACAAGTGCTGAGAGAAGAATGAAAAAAATGAAGGTTAAAAGCAGTAGGACTCCTTAACAAACCTGAGGTGTAAGACTTACTCTTTTTGTAATGTGAAAAGCCTTAAAGGCATTTAGATTTACCTGGGTATACCCTAACTGCGGTGGTGTAAGGGGACAAGCTGACCTGTCATTTGCGAAAGCTGAAAGTTCAAATTTTTCAGTTCTGCTTCCAGCACATTCTGGGATTGCTTCCCAATATAGATGGTACCTAATGAATTTTTGCTTCAGACCATTATCTCCACCAGAAGTGGACTTTTATTTTTAAAGCAATATGTAGGAATGTCAGAACATGGGTGTCATTTTGGTCTCCTGGTCGGAAATTAGCCAGTGGGTTCAAAGCTGCAGAGGGGGGAAGCTCACAAACAGAGAGCCTATGATGGCCCCATGCGGAGAGGAAAAAGGCTTTCATATTTTGTGCTGCGAGGCTGCTGGGCAAGCAGGAAAGCCCTGATGGGCTCAGAGCAGCACCCCACAGAGCACCCAGCAGGTCTGTGAGCTGCCACAGGGGACAGGGGCACCGGGCATCATGTCCTGGCCCAGGCAGCACTGGCACCCTGGCAGCTGTAGGGTCTCGGGGTGGCTCTCCCTGTTTGGGCACAAATCCCAGGCAGGGGAGCCTGGCAGGGATTTTAACAGCTTTTTTACATTGTTCTGGTTCTCTCCAGTGCAAGGGGTCCCAATAAGGGTGTGAAAACCATTGAACTCCATGTTATACATGCGAACTCTTTGTCTGAAAGCAAAGGGATAACCCAGAGTTTTAGGTGTGAGCCCATAAAGCTGGGAAATGGTTACCTCCTAAAATGTTGGTTATGATCATTGCTGAGAAAGCAGAGAAAAATCTGCTTGGTAAGCAAGCACTCTAAAAATTGTCAAAGCATTAAGATGGTTTAATTGGCTTAATTTACTTCTTGTTACTTTAAAATATGCCCGTTTGAGCCTTGACATTACAGCACTTCAAGATGCTCCCTCTCTGATGCTGCATCAAAGCAGCGTTGAAGCAAGAGGAGCTGTAGTTTAAAGTGGCAGCTCTAAAAATTACGGTTCTCCTCTTGCCCTCCTTAACTCTCAGCAGCAAAATCCCAGCCCGATTAGCAGACTGATTTATTTTACATAAAAATAGTAATCTCCCTTTTTGCTCGTCTCCTCCCAGTTGGTGAATTCCATTCCTGACATCTGCAATTTCATCTGGATACTGTTCTATTTTTTTCTCCACACCCCACCTTCAATGCGTATCGAATTGCCAGGTGCTGTTAAGTATCTGCTATATTTCACTGCAGAAGTGGGTGCATTTGGATGATGAATTGAATATTTCCTATATATGAATAATCTTCAATATCCTGCTTATATCCTTTGGGGTGAAACACATTATGGGTCACATTTTAAAACAGTTTAGGCGCTTTGCTCAAATCAGGCATTTAAATAACTTTAAAAAGATTTCCTTCTGATATTGACTTTTATTTATTATTACATTGTCACAGTTTCTAATTAAATTATTTTATACAGCAGTAAAGGAGAAAGATTAAGAGACAGTGCGAAGCCCTGTACCCCTCAGTACACCAAGAGGAAGGGCATCTCAGGTGTGTGCTGGCATGACCGTGGATGTGTAGAGCCAGGTCTGATGGCAGCAGCTGGAAGAGCACTATACTGTGGTATAGCAGTGCAATGGTGGGCAGGACTGGGCAGGGACAAGACCAGCCCTGGCTGTGCACTAGGTGCTGCCAGAGGTTGACGCCTGAGAGTGCCCCGTGAAGAGACCATACTTTGCCAGGGCAAGGTTTTCTTGCTCTCCTCCCATAAAGTTCAAGTAGTTTCCCAACATTGTTTATACTAAAGCATAGGTGGACCTTAGACTAAAGCAGGAGTGAAACCATTTTTCTTGTCCTGGTTTCTAATAAGCTCAGGTGAACTTGTAAAAAGCTCCCTTGCAGACCTTATTGACTGGAAGAGCATCACATTTCATGGTTGCTGAAAAACTCTGTCATCTCCTTGCAATCAAAATGACATTGAAGATATGAATGGGGTCATCCAACTTGCCAAACATTTTGGAAGAGAGAGTGAAAAAGCCTTCCCTTTTCAGAGGATATTTAAAGGTGAAAAGGCAGAGAGCAGCAACTCCTGGAATCAGTTCAGTGCAGAGGTGGTATTTCAGGAACACAGGGTGAGGGATGTGGACCAGGACTGGTTGAAATGCTTTGTGCATCCCAAGAGGGAGCGAGAGAAAAAGGGA